>NC_081183.1:5798434-5939702 GCF_029867415.1 Vicia villosa
ATCGTGAATTTTATGTAGTATAGCAAACAAAAATCTTCCAAAATACCACTATAACCAAGTTTAATGAACTTCCTGACTTTTATGTAATATAGCACACAAAAATCTTCCATAATATTAAAATTTATAAGTTTAACGAACTTCGTGAGTTTTATATAGTATAGCACGCGAAAATCTTCCATAATATTAAAATTTGTAAGTTTAACGAACTTCGTGACTTTTATGTAGTATAGCACACGAAAATCTTGCAAAAGACCAAATTTTGTAAGTTTAACAAACATCGTGAATTTTATGTAGTATAGCAAACAAAAATCTTCCAAAATACCATTGTAACCAAGTTTAATGAACTTCCTGACTTTTATGTAATATAGCACACAAAAATCTTCCATAATATTAAAATTTATAAGTTTAACGAACTTCGTGAGTTTTATATAGTATAGCACGTGAAAATCTTCAATAATATTAAAATTTATAAGTTAACGAACTTCGTGACTTTTATGTAGTATAGCACACGAAAATCTTACAAAAGACCAAATTTTGTAAGTTTAACAAACATCGTGAATTTTATGTAGTATAGCAAACAAAAATCTTCCAAAATACCACTCTAACCAAGTTTAATGAACTTCCTGACTTTTATGTAATATAGCACACAAAAATCATCCATAATATTCAAATTTATAAGTTTAACGAACTTCGTGAGTTTTATATAGTATAGCACATGAAAATCTTCCATAATATTAAAATTTATAAGTTTAACGAACTTCGTGACTTTTATGTAGTATAGCACACGGAAATCTTGCAAAAGACCAAATTTTGTAAGTTTAACAAACATCGTGAATTTTATGTAGTATAGCAAACAAAAATCTTCCAAAATACCACTGTAACCAAGTTTATTGAACTTCCTGACTTTTATGTAATATAGCACACAAAAATCTTCCATAATATTAAAATTTATAAGTTTACCGAACTTCGTGAGTTTTATGTAGTATAGCACGCGAAAATCTTCCAAATTACCAGTGTAAGCATGTTTAACGAACATTGAGACTTTATGTATTATAGCACATGAAAATCTTCCAAAATATTAAAATTTGTAAGTTTAACGAACTTCATAACTTTTATGTAGTATAGGACACGAAATTTTTCCATAATTTTAAAATTTGTAAGTTTAACGAACTTTGTGTCTTTTATGAAGTGTGGCACACGGAAATCTTGCAAAAGACCAAATTTTGTAAGTTTAACAAACATCGTGACTTTTATGTAGTATAGCAAACAAAATTCTTCCAAAATACTACTGTAACCAAGTTTAATGAACTTCCTGACTTTTATGTAATATAATATAGCACCCAAAAATCTTCCATAATATTAAAATTTATAAGTTTAACGAACTTCGTGAGTTTTATGTAGTATAGCACGCGAAAATCTTCCATAATAATAAAATTTGTAAGTTTAACGAACTTCGTGACTTTTATGTAGTATAGCAACCGAAAATCTTGCAAAAGACCAAATTTTGTAAGTTTAACAAACATCGTGAATTTTATGTAGTATAGCAAACAAAAATCTTCCAAAATACCACTATAACCAAGTTTAATGAACTTCCTGACTTTTATGTAATATAGCACACAAAAATCTTCCATAATATTAAAATTTATAAGTTTAACGAACTTCGTGAGTTTTATATAGTATAGCACGCGAAAATCTTCCATAATATTAAAATTTGTAAGTTTAACGAACTTCGTGACTTTTATGTAGTATAGCACACGAAAATCTTGCAAAAGACCAAATTTTGTAAGTTTAACAAACATCGTGAATTTTATGTAGTATAGCAAACAAAAATCTTCCAAAATACCACTATAACCAAGTTTAATGAACTTCGTGACTTTTATGTAATATAGCACACAAAAATCTTCCATAATATTAAAATTTATAAGTTTAACGAACTTCGTGAGTTTTATATATTATAGCACGTGAAAATCTTCAATAATATTAAAACTTATAAGTTAACGAACTTCGTGACTTTTATGTAGTATAGCACACGAAAATCTTACAAAAGACCAAATTTTGTAAGTTTAACAAACATCGTGAATTTTATGTAGTATAGCAAACAAAAATCTTCCAAAATACCACTCTAACCAAGTTTAATGAACTTCATGACTTTTATGTAATATAGCACACAAAAATCATCCATAATATTCAAATTTATAAGTTTAACGAACTTCGTGAGTTCTATATAGTATAGCACATGAAAATCTTCCATAATATTAAAATTTATAAGTTTAACGAACTTCGTGTATTTTATGTAGTATAGCACACGGAAATCTTGCAAAAGACCAAATTTTGTAAGTTTAACAAACATCGTGAATTTTATGTAGTATAGCAAACAAAAATCTTCCAAAATACCACTGTAACCAAGTTTATTGAACTTCCTGACTTTTATGTAATATAGCACACAAAAATCTTCCATAATATTAAAATTTATAAGTTTACCGAACTTCGTGAGTTTTATGTAGTATAGCACGCGAAAATCTTCCATAATAATAAAATTTGCAAGTTTAACGAACTTCGTGACTTTTTTGTAGTATAGCACACGAAAATCTTGCAAAAGACAAAATTTTGTAAGTTTAACAAACATCGTGAATTTTATGTATTATAGCAAACAAAAATCTTCCAAAATACCACTATAACCAAGTTTAATGAACTTCCTGACTTTTATGTAATATAGCACACAAAATTCTTCCATAATATTAAAATTTATAAGTTTAACGAACTTCTTGAGTTTTATATAGTATAGCCCGCGAAAATCTTCCATAATATTAAAATTTGTAAGTTTAACGAAGTTCGTGACTTTTATGGAGTATAGCACACGAAAATCTTGCAAAAGACCAAATTTTGTAAGTTTAACAAACATCGTGAATTTTATGTAGTATAGCAAACAAAAATCTTCGAAAATGCCATTGTAACCACGTTTAATGAAATTCTTGACTTTTATGTAATATAGCACACAAAAATCTTCCATAATATTAAAATTTATAAGTTTAACGAACTTCGTGAGTTTTATGTAGTATAGCACGCGAATATATTCCATAATATTAAAATTTGTAAGTTTAACGAACTTCGTGAGTTTTATATAGTATAGTACATGAAAATCTTCCATAATAATAAAATTTGTAAGTTTAACGAACTTCGTGACTTTTTTGTAGTATAGCACACGAAAATCTTGCAAAAGACAAAATTTTAAAAGTTTAACAAACATCGTGAATTTTATGTAGTATAGCAAACAAAAATCTTCCAAAATACCACTATAACCAAGTTTAATGAACTTCCTGACTTTTATGTAATATAGCACACAAAAATCTTCCATAATATTAAAATTTATAAGTTTAACGAACTTCTTGAGTTTTATATAGTATAGCACGCGAAAATCTTCCATAATATTAAAATTTATAAGTTTAACGAACTTCGTGACTTTTATGTAGTATAGCACACGGAAATCTTGCAAAAGACCAAATTTTGTAAGTTTAACAAACATCGTGAATTTTATGTAGTATAGCAAACAAAAATCTTCCAAAATACAATTGTAACCAAGTTTAATGAACTTCCTGAGTTTTATGTAATATAGCACACAAAAATCTTCCATAATATTAAAATTTATAAGTTTAATGAACTTCTTGAGTTTTATGTAGTATAGCACACGAAAATCTTCCAAATTACCAGTGTAAGCATGTTTAACGAACATTGAGACTTTATGTATTATAGCACAAGAAAATCTTCCAAAATATTAAAATTTGTAAGTTTAACGAACTTCATAACTTTTATGTAGTATAGGACACGAAATTTTTCCATAATTTTAAAATTTGTAAGTTTAACGAACTTTGTGTCTTTTATGAAGTATGGCACACGGAAATCTTGCAAAAGACCAAATTTTGTAAGTTTAACAAACATCGTGACTTTTATGTAGTATAGCAAACAAAATTCTTCCAAAATACTACTGTAACCAAGTTTAATGAACTTCCTGACTTTTATGTAATATAATATAGCACCCAAAAATCTTCCATAATATTATAATTTATAAGTTTAACGAACTTCGTGAGTTTTATATAGTATAGCACGCGAAAATCTTCCATAATAATAAAATTTGTAAGTTTAACGAACTTCGTGACTTTTATGTAGTATAGCAATCGAAAATCTTGCAAAAGACCAAATTTTGTAAGTTTAACAAACATCGTGAATTTTATGTAGTATAGCAAACAAAAATCTTCCAAAATACCACTATAACCAAGTTTAATGAACTTCCTGACTTTTATGTAAGATAGCACACAAAAAACTTCCATAATATTAAAATTTATAAGTTTAACGAACTTCGTGAGTTTGATATAGTATAGCACGCGAAAATCTTCCGTAATATTAAAATTTGTAAGTTTAACGAACTTCGTGACTTTTATGTAGTATAGCACACGAAAATCTTGCAAAAGACAAAATTTTGTAAGTTTAACAAACATCGTGAATTTTATGTAGTATAGCAAACAAAAATCTTCCAAAATACCACTATAACCAAGTTTAATGAACTTCCTGACTTTTATGTAATATAGCACACAAAAATCTTCCATAATATTAAAATTTATAAGTTTAGCGAACTTCTTGAGTTTTTATATAGTATAGCACGCGAAAATCTTCCATAATATTAAAATTTGTAAGTTTAACGAACTTCGTGACTTTTATGGAGTATAGCACACAAAAATCTTGCAAAAGACCAAATTTTGTAAGTTTAACAAACATCGTGACCTTTATGTAGTATAGCAAACAAAAATCTTCCAAAATACCACTATAACCAAGTTTAATGAACTTCCTGACTTTTATGTAATATAGCACACAAAAATCTTCCATAATATTCAAATTTATAAGTTTAACGAACTTCGTGAGTTTTATATAGTATAGCACATGAAAATCTTCCATAATATTAAAATTTATAAGTTTAACGAACTTCGTGACTTTTATGTAGTATAGCACACGGAAATCTTGCAAAAGACCAAATTTTGTAAATTTAACAAACATCGTGAATTTTATGTAGTATAGCAAACAAAAATCTTCCAAAATACAATTGTAACCAAGTTTAATGAACTTCCTGAGTTTTATGAAATATAGCACACAAAAATCTTCCATAATATTAAAATTTATAAGTTTAATGAACTTCTTGAGTTTTATGTAGTATAGCACACGAAAATCTTCCAAATTACCAGTGTAAGCATGTTTAACGAACATTGAGACTTTATGTATTATAGCACATGAAAATCTTCCAAAATATTAAAATTTGTAAGTTTAACGAACTTCATAACTTTTATGTAGTATAGGACACGAAATTTTTCCATAATTTTAAAATTTGTAAGTTTAACGAACTTTGTGTCTTTTATGAAGTATGGCACACGGAAATCTTGCAAAAGACCAAATTTTGTAAGTTTAACAAACATCGTGACTTTTATGTAGTATAGCAAACAAAATTCTTCCAAAATACTACTGTAACCAAGTTTAATGAACTTCCTGACTTTTATGTAGTATAATATAGCACCCAAAAATCTTCCATAATATTAAAATTTATAAGTTTAACGAACTTCGTGAGTTTTATGTAGTATAGCACGCGAAAATCTTCCATAATAATAAAATTTGTAAGTTTAACGAACTTCGTGACTTTTATGTAAATATAGCAACCGAAAATCTTGCAAAAGACCAAATTTTGTAAGTTTAACAAACATCGTGAATTTTATGTAGTATAGCAAACAAAAATCTTCCAAAATACCACTATAACCAAGTTTAATGAACTTCCTGACTTTTATGTAATATAGCACACAAAAATCTTCCATAATATTAAAATTTATAAGTTTAACGAACTTCGTGAGTTTTATATAGTATAGCACGCGAAAATCATCCATAATATTAAAATTTGTAAGTTTAACGAACTTCGTGACTTTTATGTAGTATAGCACACGAAAATCTTGCAAAAGACCAAATTTTGTAAGTTTAACAAACATCGTGAATTTTATGTAGTATAGCAAACAAAAATCTTCCAAAATACCATTGTAACCAAGTTTAATGAACTTCCTGACTTTTATGTAATATAGCACACAAAAATCTTCCATAATATTAAAATTTGTAAGTTTAACGAACTTCGTAACTTTTATGTAGTATAGGACACGGAATTTTTCCATAATTTTAAAATTTGTAAGTTTAACGAACTTTGTGACTTTTATGTAGTATAGCACACGAAAATCTTACAAAACCAAATTTTGTAAGTTTAACAAACATCGTGAATTTTATGTAGTATAGCAAACAAAATTCTTCCAAAATACCACTCTAACCAAGTTTAATGAACTTCCTGACTTTTATGTAATATAGCACACAAAAATCTTCCATAATATTCAAATTTATAAGTTTAACGAACTTCGTGAGTTTTATATAGTATAGCACGCGAAAATCTTCCATAATATTAAAATTTGTAAGTTTAACGAACTTCGTGACTTTTATGTAGTATAGCACACGAAAATCTTGCAAAAGACCAAATTTTGTAAGTTTAACAAACATCGTGAATTTTATGTAGTATAGCAAACAAAAATCTTCCAAAATACCATTGTAACCAAGTTTAATGAACTTCCTGACTTTTATGTAATATAGCACACAAAAATCTTCCATAATATTAAAATTTATAAGTTTAACGAACTTCGTGAGTTTTATATAGTATAGCACGTGAAAATCTTCAATAATATTAAAATTTATAAGTTAACGAACTTCGTGACTTTTATGTAGTATAGCACACGAAAATCTTACAAAAGACCAAATTTTGTAAGTTTAACAAACATCGTGAATTTTATGTAGTATAGCAAACAAAAATCTTCCAAAATACCACTATAACCAAGTTTAATGAACTTCCTGACTTTTATGTAATATAGCACACAAAAATCTTCCATAATATTAAAATTTATAAGTTTAGCGAACTTCTTGAGTTTTTATATAGTATAGCACGAGAAAATCTTCCATAATATTAAATTTTGTAAGTTTAACGAACTTCGTGACTTTTATGGAGTATAGCACACAAAAATCTTGCAAAAGACCAAATTTTGTAAGTTTAACAAACATCGTGACCTTTATGTAGTATAGCAAACAAAAATCTTCCAAAATACCACTATAACCAAGTTTAATGAACTTCCTGACTTTTATGTAATATAGCACACAAAAATCTTCCATAATATTAAAATTTATAAGTTTACCGAACTTCGTGAGTTTTATGTAGTATAGACCGCGAAAATCTTCCATAATAATAAAATTTGCAAGTTTAACGAACTTCGTGACTTTTTTGTAGTATAGCACACGAAAATCTTGCAAAAGACAAAATTTTGTAAGTTTAACAAACATCGTGAATTTTATGTATTATAGCAAACAAAAATCTTCCAAAATACCACTATAACCATGTTTAATGAACTTCCTGACTTTTATGTAATATAGCACACAAAAATCTTCCATAATATTAAAATTTATAAGTTTAACGAACTTCTTGAGTTTTATATAGTATAGCACGCGAAAATCTTCCATAATATTAAAATTTGTAAGTTTAACGAAGTTCGTGACTTTTATGGAGTATAGCACACGAAAATCTTGCAAAAGACCAAATTTTGTAAGTTTAACAAACATCGTGAATTTTATGTAGTATAGCAAACAAAAATCTTCGAAAATACCATTGTAACCAAGTTTAATGAAATTCTTGACTTTTATGTAATATAGCACACAAAAATCTTCCATAATATTAAAATTTATAAGTTTAACGAACTTCGTGAGTTTTATGTAGTATAGCACGCGAATATATTCCATAATATTAAAATTTGTAAGTTTAACGAACTTCGTGACTTTTATGTAGTATAACACACGAAAATCTTGCAAAGACAAAATTTTGTAAGTTTAAGAAAAATCGTGAATTTTATGTAGTATAGCAAACAAAAATCTTCCAAAATACCATTGTAACCAAGTTTAATGAACTTCCTGACTTTTATGTAATATAGCACACAAAAATCTTCCATAATATTAAAATTTATAAGTTTAACGAACTTCGTGAGTTTTAAATAGTATAGCACGTGAAAATCTTCCATAATATTAAAATTTATAAGTTTAGCGAACTTCGTGACTTTTATGTAGTATTGCACACGAAAATCTTGCAAAAGACCAAATTTTGTAAGTTTAACAAACATCGTGAATTTTATGTAGTTTAGCAAACAAAAATCTTCCAAAATACAGTTGTAACCAAGTTTAATGAACTTTCTAACTTTTATGTAATATATCATACAAAAATCTTCCATATTAAAATTTATAAGTTTAACGAACTTCGTGAGTTTTATATAGTATAGCACGTGAAAATCTTCCATAATAATAAAATTTGTAAGTTTAACGAACTTCGTGACTTTTATGTAGTATAGCACACGAAAATCTTGCAAAAGACCAAATTTTGTAAGTTTAACAAACATCGTGAATTTTATGTAGTATAGCAAATAAAAATCTTCCAAAATACCACTGTAACCAAGTTTAATGAACTTCCTGACTTTTATGTAATATAGCACACAAAAATCTTCCATAATATTATAATTTATAAGTTTCACGAACTTCGTGAGTTTTATGTAGTATAGCACGTGAAAATCTTCCATAATATTAAAATTTATAAGTTTAACGAACTTCGTGACTTTTATGTAGTATAGCACACGAAAATCTTGCAAAAGACCAAATTTTGTAAGTTTAACAAACATCGTGAATTTTATGTAGTATAGCAAATAAAAATCTTCCAAAATACCACTGTAACCAAGTTTAATGAACTTCCTGACTTTTATGTAATATAGCACACAAAAATCTTCCATAATATTATAATTTATAAGTTTCACGAACTTCGTGAGTTTTATGTAGTATAGCACGTGAAAATCTTCCATAATATTAAAATTTATAAGTTTAACGAACTTCGTGACTTTTATGTAGTATAGCACACGAAAATCTTGCAAAAGACCAAATTTTGTAAGTTTAACAAACATCGTGAATTTTATGTAGTATAGCAAACAAAAATCTTCCAAAATACCATTGTAACCAAGTTTAATGAAATTCTTGACTTTTATGTAATATAGCACACAAAAATCTTCCATAATATTAAAATTTATAAGTTTAACGAACTTCGTGAGTTTTATATAGTATAGCACGCGAAAATCTTCCATAATATTGTAAAAGTTTTGAAATTCTTGACTTTTAGTTTAATCTTCCATAATATTAAAATTTATAAGAACGAACTTCGTGACTTTTAACGAACTTCGTGTAGTATAGCACACGAAAATCTTGCAAAAGACCAAATTTTGTAAGTTTAACAAACATCGTGAATTTTATGTAGTATAGCAAACAAAAATCTTCCAAAATACCATTGTAACCAAGTTTAATGAACTTCCTGACTTTTATGTAATATAGCACACAAAAATCTTCCATAATATTAAAATTTATAAGTTTAACGAACTTCTTGAGTTTTATATAGTATAGCACGCGAAAATCTTCCATAATATTAAAATTTGTAAGTTTAACGAAGTTCGTGACTTTTATGGAGTATAGCACACGAAAATCTTGCAAAAGACCAAATTTTGTAAGTTTAACAAACATCGTGAATTTTATGTAGTATAGCAAACAAAAATCTTCGAAAATACCATTGTAACCAAGTTTAATGAAATTCTTGACTTTTATGTAATATAGCACACAAACATCTTCCATAATATTAAAATTTATAAGTTTAACGAACTTCGTGAGTTTTATGTAGTATAGCACGCGAATATATTCCATAATATTAAAATTTGTAAGTTTAACGAACTTCGTGACTTTTATGTAGTATAACACACGAAAATCTTGCAAAGACAAAATTTTGTAAGTTTAAGAAAAATCGTGAATTTTATGTAGTATAGCAAACAAAAATCTTCCAAAATACCATTGTAACCAAGTTTAATGAACTTCCTGACTTTTATGTAATATAGCACACAAAAATCTTCCATAATATTAAAATTTATAAGTTTAACGAACTTCGTGAGTTTTAAATAGTATAGCACGTGAAAATCTTCCATAATATTAAAATTTATAAGTTTAACGAACTTCGTGACTTTTATGTAGTATAGCACACGAAAATCTTGCAAAAGACCAAATTTTGTAAGTTTAACAAACATCGTGAATTTTATGTAGTATAGCAAATAAAAATCTTCCAAAATACCACTGTAACCAAGTTTAATGAACTTCCTGACTTTTATGTAATATAGCACACAAAAATCTTCCATAATATTATAATTTATAAGTTTCACGAACTTCGTGAGTTTTATGTAGTATAGCACGTGAAAATCTTCCATAATATTAAAATTTATAAGTTTAACGAACTTCGTGACTTTTATGTAGTATAGCACACGAAAATCTTGCAAAAGACCAAATTTTGTAAGTTTAACAAACATCGTGAATTTTATGTAGTATAGCAAATAAAAATCTTCCAAAATACCACTGTAACCAAGTTTAATGAACTTCCTGACTTTTATGTAATATAGCACACAAAAATCTTCCATAATATTATAATTTATAAGTTTCACGAACTTCGTGAGTTTTATGTAGTATAGCACGTGAAAATCTTCCATAATATTAAAATTTATAAGTTTAACGAACTTCGTGACTTTTATGTAGTATAGCACACGAAAATCTTGCAAAAGACCAAATTTTGTAAGTTTAACAAACATCGTGAATTTTATGTAGTATAGCAAACAAAAATCTTCCAAAATACCATTGTAACCAAGTTTAATGAAATTCTTGACTTTTATGTAATATAGCACACAAAAATCTTCCATAATATTAAAATTTATAAGTTTAACGAACTTCGTGAGTTTTATATAGTATAGCACGCGAAAATCTTCCATAATATTAAAATTTGTAAGTTTAACGAACTTCGTGACTTTTATGTAGTATAGCACACGAAAATCTTGCAAAAGACCAAATTTTGTAAGTTTAACAAACATCGTGAATTTTATGTAGTATAGCAAACAAAAATCTTCCAAAATACCATTGTAACCAAGTTTAATGAACTTCCTGACTTTTATGTAATATAGCACACAAAAATCTTCCATAATATTAAAATTTATAAGTTTAACGAACTTCTTGAGTTTTATATAGTATAGCACGCGAAAATCTTCCATAATATTAAAATTTGTAAGTTTAACGAAGTTCGTGACTTTTATGGAGTATAGCACACGAAAATCTTGCAAAAGACCAAATTTTGTAAGTTTAACAAACATCGTGAATTTTATGTAGTATAGCAAACAAAAATCTTCGAAAATACCATTGTAACCAAGTTTAATGAAATTCTTGACTTTTATGTAATATAGCACACAAACATCTTCCATAATATTAAAATTTATAAGTTTAACGAACTTCGTGAGTTTTATGTAGTATAGCACGCGAATATATTCCATAATATTAAAATTTGTAAGTTTAACGAACTTCGTGACTTTTATGTAGTATAACACACGAAAATCTTGCAAAGACAAAATTTTGTAAGTTTAAGAAAAATCGTGAATTTTATGTAGTATAGCAAACAAAAATCTTCCAAAATACCATTGTAACCAAGTTTAATGAACTTCCTGACTTTTATGTAATATAGCACACAAAAATCTTCCATAATATTAAAATTTATAAGTTTAACGAACTTCGTGAGTTTTAAATAGTATAGCACGTGAAAATCTTCCATAATATTAAAATTTATAAGTTTAGCGAACTTCGTGACTTTTATGTAGTATTGCACACGAAAATCTTGCAAAAGACCAAATTTTGTAAGTTTAACAAACATCGTGAATTTTATGTAGTTTAGCAAACAAAAATCTTCCAAAATACAATTGTAACCAAGTTTAATGAACTTTCTAACTTTTATGTAATATAGCATACAAAAATCTTCCATATTAAAATTTATAAGTTTAACGAACTTCGTGAGTTTTATATAGTATAGCACGTGAAAATCTTCCATAATATTAAAATTTATAAGTTTAACGAACTTCATGACTTTTATGTAGTATAGCACACGAAAATCTTGCAAAAGACCAAATTTTGTAAGTTTAACAAACATCGTGAATTTTATGTAGTATAGCAAATAAAAATCTTCCAAAATACCACTGTAACCAAGTTTAATGAACTTCCTGACTTTTATGTAATATAGCACACAAAAATCTTCCATAATATTATAATTTATAAGTTTCACGAACTTCGTGAGTTTTATGTAGTATAGCACGTGAAAATCTTCCATAATATTAAAATTTATAAGTTTAACGAACTTCGTGACTTTTATGTAGTATAGCACACGAAAATCTTGCAAAAGACCAAATTTTGTAAGTTTAACAAACATCGTGAATTTTATGTAGTATAGCAAACAAAAATCTTCCAAAATACCATTGTAACCAAGTTTAATGAAATTCTTGACTTTTATGTAATATAGCACACAAAAATCTTCCATAATATTAAAATTTATAAGTTTAACGAACTTCGTGAGTTTTATATAGTATAGCACGCGAAAATCTTCCATAATATTAAAATTTGTAAGTTTAACGAACTTCGTGACTTTTATGTAGTATAGCACACGAAAATCTTGCAAAAGACCAAATTTTGTAAGTTTAACAAACATCGTGAATTTTATGTAGTATAGCAAACAAAAATCTTCCAAAATACCATTGTAACCAAGTTTAATGAACTTCCTGACTTTTATGTAATATAGCACACAAAAATCTTCCATAATATTAAAATTTATAAGTTTAACGAACTTCTTGAGTTTTATATAGTATAGCACGCGAAAATCTTCCATAATATTAAAATTTGTAAGTTTAACGAAGTTCGTGACTTTTATGGAGTATAGCACACGAAAATCTTGCAAAAGACCAAATTTTGTAAGTTTAACAAACATCGTGAATTTTATGTAGTATAGCAAACAAAAATCTTCGAAAATACCATTGTAACCAAGTTTAATGAAATTCTTGACTTTTATGTAATATAGCACACAAAAATCTTCCATAATATTAAAATTTATAAGTTTAACGAACTTCGTGAGTTTTATGTAGTATAGCACGCGAATATATTCCATAATATTAAAATTTGTAAGTTTAACGAACTTCGTGACTTTTATGTAGTATAACACACGAAAATCTTGCAAAGACAAAATTTTGTAAGTTTAAGAAAAATCGTGAATTTTATGTAGTATAGCAAACAAAAATCTTCCAAAATACCATTGTAACCAAGTTTAATGAACTTCCTGACTTTTATGTAATATAGCACACAAAAATCTTCCATAATATTAAAATTTATAAGTTTAACGAACTTCGTGAGTTTTAAATAGTATAGCACGTGAAAATCTTCCATAATATTAAAATTTATAAGTTTAGCGAACTTCGTGACTTTTATGTAGTATTGCACACGAAAATCTTGCAAAAGACCAAATTTTGTAAGTTTAACAAACATCGTGAATTTTATGTAGTTTAGCAAACAAAAATCTTCCAAAATACAATTGTAACCAAGTTTAATGAACTTTCTAACTTTTATGTAATATAGCATACAAAAATCTTCCATATTAAAATTTATAAGTTTAACGAACTTCGTGAGTTTTATATAGTATAGCACGTGAAAATCTTCCATAATATTAAAATTTATAAGTTTAACGAACTTCATGACTTTTATGTAGTATAGCACACGAAAATCTTGCAAAAGACCAAATTTTGTAAGTTTAACAAACATCGTGAATTTTATGTAGTATAGCAAATAAAAATCTTCCAAAATACCACTGTAACCAAGTTTAATGAACTTCCTGACTTTTATGTAATATAGCACACAAAAATCTTCCATAATATTATAATTTATAAGTTTCACGAACTTCGTGAGTTTTATGTAGTATAGCACGTGAAAATCTTCCATAATATTAAAATTTATAAGTTTAACGAACTTCGTGACTTTTATGTAGTATAGCACACGAAAATCTTGCAAAAGACCAAATTTTGTAAGTTTAACAAACATCGTGAATTTTATGTAGTATAGCAAACAAAAATCTTCCAAAATACCATTGTAACCAAGTTTAATGAAATTCTTGACTTTTATGTAATATAGCACACAAAAATCTTCCATAATATTAAAATGTATAAGTTTAACGAAATTCGTGAGTTTTATATAGTATAGCACGTGAAAATCTTCCATAATATTAAAATTTATAAGTTTAACGAACTTCGTGACTTTTATGTAGTATAGCACACGAAAATCTTGCAAAAGACCAAATTTTATAAGTTTAACAAACATCGTGAATTTTATGTAGTATAGCAAACAAAAATCTTCCAAAATACCACTGTAACCAAGTTTAATGAACTTCCTGACTTCTATGTAATATAGCACACAAAAATCTTCCATAATATTAAAATTTATAAGTTTAATGAACTTCGTGAGTTTTATGTAGTATAGCACACGAAAATCTTCCAAAATACTAGTGTAAGCAAGTTTTACGAACATTGAGACTTTATGTATTATAGCACATGAAAATCTTCCAAAATATTAAAATTTGTATGTTTAACGAACTTCGTAACTTTTATGTAGTATAGCACACGAAAATTTTCCATAATTTTAAAATTTGTAAGTTTAACGAACTTTGTGTCTTTTATGTAGTATATAGCACACGAAAATCTTGCCAAAGACCAAATTTTGTAAGTTTAACAAACATCGTGACCTTTATGTTGTATAGCAAACAAAATTCTTACAAAATACTACTGTAACCAAGTTTAATGAACTTCCTGACTTTTAAGTAATATAGCACAAACAAATCTTCCATAATATTAAAATTTATAAGTTTAACGAACTTTGTGAGTTTTATGTAGTATAGCACACGAAAAATCTTAAATAATATTAAAATTTGTAAGTTTAACGAACTTCGTGTCTTTTATGTAGTATATAGCACACGAAAATTTTGCAAAAGACCAAATTTTGTAAGTTTAACAAACATCGTGAATTTTATGTAGTATAGCAAACAAAAATCTTCCAGAACACCATTGTAACCAAGTTTAATGAACTTCCTGACTTTTATGTAATATAGCACACAAAAATCTTCCATAATATTAAAATTTATAAGTTTAATGAACTTCGTGAGTTTTATGTAGTATAGCACACGAACATCTTCCAAAATACCAGTGTAAGCAAGTTTTACGAACATTGAGACTTTATGTATTATAGCACACGAAAATCTTCCAAAATATTAAAATTTGTATGTTTAACGAACTTCGTAACTTTTATGTAGTATAGCACACGAAAATTTTCCATAATTTTAAAATTTGTAAGTTTAACGAACTTTGTGTCTTTTATGTAGTATATAGCACACGAAAATCTTGCAAAAGACCAAATTTTGTAAGTTTAACAAACATCGTGACCTTTATGTTGTATAGCAAACAAAATTCTTCCAAAATACTACTGTAACCAAGTTTAATGAACTTCCTGACTTTTAAGTAATATAGCACACACAAATCTTCCATAATATTAAAATTTATAAGTTTAACGAACTTTGTGAGTTTTATGTAGTATAGCACACGGAAATCTTCAATAATATTAAAATTTGTAAGTTTAACGAACTTCGTGACTTTTATGTAGTATAGCACACGAAAATTTTGCAGAAGACCAAGTTTTGTAAGTTTAACAAACATCGTGAATTTTATGTAGTATAGCAAACAAAAATCATCCAAAATACCATTGAAACCAAGTTTAATGAACTTCCTGACTTTTATGTAATATAACACACAAAAATCTTCCATAATATTAAAATTTATAAGTTTAATGAACTTCGTGAGTTTTATGTAGTATAGCACACGAAAATCTTTCAAAATACCAGTGTAAGCAAGTTTTACGAACATTGAGACTTTATGTATTATAGCACATGAAAATCTTCCAGAATATTAAAATTTGTATGTTTAACGAACTTCGTAACTTTTATGTAGTATAGCACACGAAAGTTTTCCATAATTTTAAAATTTGTAAGTTTAACGAACTTTGTGTCTTTTATGTAGTATATAGCTGTTATACCCCAAAATTTGCCCGCATCTTTTTTCAAGAAATCTCCAATCTAAAAATTAAGAGTCTCATATAATCATGGATTTTTATTTCAGTAAATATCCTGACATGTGAAATACTTAGTTTTTAGAATTTTACAGTATTTTGGCTTACAGTTGAATTTATTCTTACGCAAACGCCAAGTACTTCACACATGCTATTTATTTATTTACAGATAAATAGTACTGACACAATTGGTACAGAGTTAAATCTTTTGCAGGCGCAGAATCAAGAAACTCAGACTGTACTGGTAACAAGTAGATTATTATTATCTTTTGTTTCCCACTAATTTTTTTACTATATTCCATTATTTTCAAAATCTTTTCAAATCTCTTTTTCAAAAAATCAAATCCTAACTTTATTCTATACATCTCTCTTTTTCCCAACACTATCATACACTTTCTTTCAAATCTTACTTCCACTCAAATTTTCCTTTTGTACGGAATCACTTCATTCCTCAACATCTATATCCTTCTTTCCATTCTATAAATACCTCTCATTTTTCCATAAAAATCTCACATCAAATTCTAACTCATCTCTCAAATTTCTACTTCATATTCATTCTTTCTTCTTCACCCGGCAAAATGGCGAAGTGGTGGGAAACGTGTTTTCTTATGGTCATCACCATTGCTACGGTGATTATGTCTTTCTTCTGTCTACATAGCCCGGAACACTGTGGACCTGGGATGCTTGCACTCCCAATCATCTACATGTTATTATTTGTAGCATGGGTTATTAATCGTCATTCTTAAAGTTTGCCGTATCTCTTATTTTTTAAATGTACCGTTTATTCGTCGTACTGTTCATTATAGTATGTAATGTTTGTACTGTCAGTATTAAATGTTGTACTATTTGTCATACTGTTGCTTAATTATTCAGATAATATTTTGTGTGTTTTATGCTAGTCAAATATTCATTTTTCTGTGCATTAAATGATTTTCAGGGTTATTATCGGTAATTTTGCTCGCGTACAGTAAATATTAGTTATTTATTATGTCTGTGTTTTTAACAAGTCATGTAAATAAACTTTCATCTTTCACATAAAACAAAAACAACAAAAAGAAAATTAACTTTGACTGTTGATTTTTCACTCTAACTGCTACATTAATACCCGAACAGTCGGTTGACAGTCAAACTGCTGATAGTACAATTCTCAGTGTTTTGTACCATCAATCAAATCAAACTTTTGCAATTTCAAAATTCCAAGATTTTTGTCATAGAAGTCTTCTGAATATCACATGATTAGCAGAGACTCAACACTGCACAAAAATCAGGTACGCTTAACTGTCTCCTACACAAACAGTCCCTAACTAGGGTTTCTTGTTTTTACAGGAGAAACAAGTTTTTGAGACCTCAAATGGATTTCATGGAAATCCATATATCTCAAAGTACCATCATACAAATTTTCAGACTTCAATTCACTCAGACGCACCGTCAGCAGCTCAAACAGTCAACAGACGACCCGTTTGACCAAAAAAGTCAACAGACAGTCAAAAATGAAATTTTTTGTCAACATCCATATTTTGTCAAAGGATTCATCATTTGATCATTGGATGATCATAATTCATCAAGGAAAGATCAAAAATCAACAAAACCCTAAGATTCAAAATTAGGGTTTTCTCCTAAAAAGTCAACTGAACTTTGACTGGCCATAACTCTCTCATCCTTCATCCAAAAAGTTCAAACCAAAGCTCATTTTGAAGGAAATTCAATTATCTTTCAAATGCAATTGATCCAATTGTCATTACATTCACCATTTGAAAAATATGAACAAAGACATTACAGGTCATTTTCAAAGTCAACAAAAAGACACTTTTTTCAAAAGGACACACAAGGAGCATCAAAAATCATTTTGACATGAGACCAAAGACATTGGTTAGAGGACTCTTTTAGGTTTCCAAAAAGTGAAAGATCTCCTTCATATGACAAAAATTGAGGGATTTACACCTTGTTGAAGTTGGCTAAATTTTGGGAAAATGCATAAAACCAACATTGCTCAAAAATGTATTTTTTCCAAATGAGGCCAAGTTTTCATGGTTCAAACATGTTTGACATGATATTATGGGCCTCCCACGACCAAGACAAAGCCCACACCATTTTTATCCATTTTTGGCTTAATTTTATCTTATTTTAAGATTAAATGAAAATGGAAAATGGAAGGATAATGGATAGCTTAGTTTCTAAGCATGAGTCATCCAAGAATCTTCAATTTTCTGCAGAAGATTGAGGTACAAGGCAAGAGCATTGAAGAGAAGCAAGACTTGGTCAACAATTCAAAGGTCTTAATATAAAAAATCAAGAATTCAACAAAGGCAACTAAAGGCTTCTTGGCTTCAATTCTAAGCACAACATAGCCTATATAAAGGCTATAACACTTTACAAATGAAATGGCACGAAATCAGAGCCAAACTTTTGCTTGTAACACACTTGTAATCACTTAAATTTTTCAAAGAAATTTCAAATTCGAATTTTGAATTCAAGTTAGTTTCCATACAAACTAAACATTCAAACACCTTCCTCAAGCATCACTGAACATATTCCAATCATTTCCAAGCCTTGAAACCCACTGAACTAAGCACTACAGGTCACGATTTGTTCGAACTAAAATAGACTTGTATCTCATAATCCATGCATGTTTGACAAGATGTAGACATATATTTGAGTTTAGTTTGATGTCCTGGTCGTTTCTGGATATTTAATTAAGGTTTGGTTGAGTAATCACGAAGTTACCATTTTAGGGTTCATAATCTCAAAATTAGGGCTTTCTGAAATAGGAAAAATTACAGGTTCTAAGTGATACCATTGAACTCGTATGGACTGGACGAATCGAATGGGCATGTCGCGCCAAATTTATATTCATGTTTGACCCTATTCGCTATTTTGCAGGTTTAGGAGGTATCTATTACAGCGCTTTTATTACAAAAACGTTATTAAAGGTGCTGGCTGGAGGTTGAAGACGATGAGGTGTCTCCACCTCATTGGATAGAACGCGCGCGCGTTTTTTTTAATAACCTCAGATTCTGTGCTTTGCAGTCTATGCTTTTGCCATACGCCTCACTTTAATCACCTTCTGATCCACTTGCCAGCTCATCCTACGTCCCTGACACGCCAGTCCATACCATGGACTCTCCAATCAACCACATCTGATTACTATCCTTTTATTTTCTATTTTTATTTTAATTTCTTTGTTAAATTAATTAAAAATAGTTTTAAATATCCAAAAAATACACAAAAAATATTTTTAAGTTGCTAAAATAAAATATTATTTTCTGATATAAAAATATTTTATTTTTCTTCATAATTTAAATATTTTGCATAATTAATTAGTATATATTCATATATTTGCTTTTTAATTATTTCAACCAATCAAAAAATCATAATTTTTTTTTCTTTATATTAAATATTGTTTATATATTATAAACTAATTTTGTACATGTTTTGAATAATTTTCTCTTCAAGTTTTAATTATTTGTGTAATTATTTGTATAATTATGTATTAATTAACTTAATCAATTTCAAATCAATTTCAAAAATTCCAAAAAAAATAGTTTTGTTTTACAATTAATTAAAAAGCATTTTGAACATATTTTGAACTTAATTTTTAGGTTTGAAATTTATTTTCATCTTTTTTCCTCATTTTAATTTAATTAATCATGCATTAATCATAATTAAAATAAATCATAAAAAATCCAAAAAAAACATGTCTTTATTTTCTTGCAATTTAAATTCCTAGATAAATGTATAGGTTGTCAAAATTCATGTAAATAGGCGTAGTTTACATTTCCTGCACAAATCGATGTAATAGCGTAGATTTACTTTCCGCATTTTACATTTCCGCATTTTAAATTCCAGCATATATAAACTGCGTGTATGTCAAATATAAAATTGAACCGTTAGATCACTAACTCCAAAAGATAAAATACCTGAATCAAAACACAATCACACTTGCACCTCTTAAGGTAATCCCTTCTCATTCTTTTCAAAATCAAAGTCAAATTCTACTGTTTCGAGTACAAAATCGAACCTTTTGTTTATATCCGGTGAAAGGATAGATTTTTAAAGGAAATAGGATAAAGACCTTATAACTCAGGGTAGACCTCCTAATTTGCTTGCTCAAATCAAAACCAACAAATCTCTCATATATCATTGTTTTTCAAAATCAAACTTACAAAAAGACAATACTTTGTATATATCCAAACAAGGATCATTACGAAGTTAACGCTCTTTTCCAAAGCATCTTTTGAAAGATAAAAACACCTTGTATACATCCGCACAAGGATCATTACAAATTCAATTTACAAAGGTATTTCAAACCACATACGAGCATTTCAGAGCAATTGAAAACAAGTGAGCTAAGCAAATTAAAGAGCCCATGGATAACCATGGATACAAAGGGTGCTAACACCTTCCCTTTGTATAACCTACCCCCTTACCCAGAATTTCTTAAAGGTCTTTTTTCTGTTTCTTTTATAAACCTTTCCTTAATTGGATAAAATAAAAAGTCGGTGGCGACTCTCTGAATTTTCAAATGCGAAAGCAGAAACAAAAAAAAAGAGTCAGTTCACGTATCTCTCCGCGAGAGGTATGGCCGAAAACGGAGGTCCACAGAACTGGCGACTCTGCTGGGAAGATACTTTCTAAAAAACAAAATGTTTTCAAAAGGGGTTACCTTTAGAGAATAGATCACTTCGATGTCTTCAATTGTTTGACTTGATTGCTCTATTTTTCAAAGGTTTGTTTGGGTATTTTGCTTGTGTGAAAGATTCTAACCCGAATCTCAAGATACCTTAAGTATATGACAATAGACCAAGGAAACTGTACGGCATGTACCGATACGGTTGATCTGGTAGTCATCGTTAGTGCGATACTTTGGTTTATACTGATGTCCCTTGAAAACGATCAAGGAGTATATTAGGCTTCTGAAATGTCATTAAACACTAATTTGTCTTAGAACCTTTTAGTTGAACTTGACTTGTGGCCTATTAAGTGGATAGCTTTGAAATTGATCGAAGTTAGTTATCCTCGAGGAATATTTTGATCGGCCGCTCGAGCGCCGTATTGAGATGTTACCTCCAAGGATCATAGAACCCGAATACTATTCTAGGACAGGTTTTAACCAACTCAACTTCAGTGGGGAGGTTATCACCTATCAGCTCCATGCAAGCCTTTAAACATAAGGCTTTTGTTTGATTTGTTTGTGTGTGCCACATGTTTGACATCATAAGCATCATAAGCATATCATTTTCTCACTAAACACTTCAAGGATCAAAGAGTTTACCTTTGTTTATTTGCAGGTAATGGCTCCCGCCACCAGAGATTACATTCGAATCAACATCTCAACGGTACCATCTGAACTAAAAGACTTAGTATCAGAATTCCCCAGGAATGTTCAATTCACCGAAAGGCATGGTCACCTACTCCATTTGGTTACCTCAAAATTTGAAGAAGACATGATACGGGTCCTGTTCCAGTTCTTTGACCCTGAACATCATTGCTTTACATTTCCTGATTACCAGTTGGTACCCACTTTGGAAGAATTTTCTGAACTAATTGGATTACCTGTTCGAAATCAATTACCTTTCACTGGTTTAGAAAGGATTCCAAAACCTGAAGTCATTGTTGCTGCTTTACATTTGCGAAAGTCAGAAATCGAGTCCAATTGGGAAACAAAGAGTGGAGTTAAGGGTTTGCTTGCTAAGTTCTTAATGGAAAAGGCTCGATTACTACTAGAAAACAAAAGTTATCCAGCTTTTGAGGAGATTGTGGCTCTTTTGATCTATGGGTTGGTTTTATTCCCTAATCCCGACTAATTCATAAGTATACACATTATCAACCTTTTCCTAACCCGTAACCCGGTACCAACATTGCTGGAAGACATTCTACATTCTCTACACACTCGTACCATGAAGAAACGAGGAATTCTTATGTGCTGTATACCACTACTGGCTAGGTGGTTTACATTTCATCTTCCCCGATCAGTGTTAAGAAATCAACAAAGAATGCAATGGTCTCGCAGGATTATGTCTTTGTTTCATTCAGATATCCGGTGGAACAACTTCTTTCAAAGAAACATTACTATCATTGATCATTGTGGAGAGTACCCTAATGTGCCACTCCTTGGCATCAAAGGGGGCATCACTTATAATCCCTCTTTAGCTTTACGCCAATTCGGATATGCAAGGAGCAACGGTCCTCATGACATGATTATCCGTAGCATTGTGTTTGATTACGAGAATGATTCCCACAGACACCGACGAAGGTTCATACATGCATGGGGCAGTGTCTATAGAATAGAAAGCAAAACGCTAGGGCAATGGAATTCTATTCCTATGGAACCTTACCTCAGATGGGTCCGTACTCATGCTCAGAAACTCATCATGCCGTATCCCGCTATTCTACCTGTGACCATTGAGCCAGAAGTTGAAGGAGACAAACCTCAAGTTATTCTACACCCGGATATGCCAACTGACCTGGAAGAGCTGCAAAAATCTTGGGTTCAACTAAAAGAGGAAAGAGATACCTTCAAGGCACACTGTCAAGACTACGAGAGAAGGATATTGGAGCTCACCGGACAACTTCAAGAAGAATAGCAGATCAACACATTCCTGGGTGCAAAGAGAAAGCGTCCATGGGAGACCTGAGGGATCATTCATTTCTTTTATTTCTGTTTTGTAAGCCCAAATGAGGCAAAGAAAAAAAAAGCAAAAAAAAGAAATAAATTGTTTAACTAATGTTTGTTTCTCCTTTGTTTTAACAAATCTAAACTCTAAGATCCTTGAAAACATTGCACACACATTGCATTCATATACATTGCATTCACATTGCATTCATATATATTGCATTCATATACATTGCATATACATTGCATCCATTCATGCACATTGCATAACAGGTTCACATGACGGATTTCTCATCTTCTCGCTGTTTATTTCAGTCAGAAGAGATGGAATCTGAAATGAGCATCAAGAATCTCGAAGCACAGAACGCCCAAGTTCAAGTGGCAATTCTGGAGCTGGCAAAGGGGCAACAAGAATTGAAAGCCCTGATGATCAAGAAGAAAAAGAAGCCCAAAGGATCTGTAGGCTTGAGCCAACTAAAAAGAAAGATCAGAATCCCAGCCAAAAGGTTCAAAAAACCACCGATCCCTGAAATAGTCGGTGATGGTGAGTAAGGAGACAATCACAGCAACCAGGGTTCTGCTAAACCCTCTCTCTCTTCCAATGAAGAAGATGATCATTCTGGAGACGAACCAGATGATGACAAGTACCAACAGCTGGAAGAATGTATGAAAGCTATGGAGATACAAAAAGTACCTGGCTTAGATTTCAATGATCTGGGACTCGTCTCAGATGTTGTTATCCCTCCAAAATTCAAAGTTCCTATCTTTGCAAAATATGATGGAGTTTCTTGCCCAAAACTACATCTGAGATCCTATGTGAGGAAGATAATACCTCACACGACAGATAACAAATTGTGGATTCACTTCTTCCAAGAAAGTCTGTCGGGTACCCTACTCGAATGGTACTACCAACTGGAAAGTACAAAGGTCCATACTTGGGAAGATTTAGCTGCTGCTTTTTACAAACAGTACCAATACAATGCTGATCTTGCACCAACCCGTACTCAACTAAGGGGCATGTCCATGGCAACAAAAGATAGTTTCAAATGATATGCGCAAAAGTGGAGAGATATGGCTGGAAGGGTTCAACCACCCTTATCTGATCGCGAGCTGGTCGACATGTTCATGGGCACTTTAACTGGCCCTTTCTATAGTCATTTGCTGGGAAGCTCATCTTCAGGTTTCACTGACCTGATATTGACCGGAGAACGTGTCGAAAGTGGCATTCAAAATGGAAAAATTCAAAAAGGCCCATCAGCGGGAGAAATGAGGTCAATACAATGCAAATTCAGAAAGGTCGCAAGAATGAGCATCACCAATCTGTAGGGGCAGTTCTGATCTCCGCGTCTGCGCCTCAAAAAGATCAACAGCCAAAATATACGCGTCGACCAGATGCGCCAAGAAGAAATTTCACCAGAATCAACATGCCAATCTCTCAGGCATTGCAGCATTTGCTAAAAGCAGATCTGATCACATTAAAAGATCCTCCAAAGAATGTCAACACTTCCTCTCCGAGTTATCGCCCCGATGCAACATGTGCGTATCACTTAAACTGTCCAGGACATGACGTAGATCACTGCTGGGCCCTGAAAAATAAAATACAAGACATGATAGTTGCTGGGGAAATTCAGTTCGATCCTCCAGAAACCCCAAACGTCATCACTGCACCTATGCCAAAGCATGACAAAACTGTTAACGCTATCCTGGACACTGTTTACATCTATGATGTGAACAAATTATCAACTCCACTCTGCGAAGTCAAAGGAAAACTAACCCAAGCTGGTTACTTTCCAGGGTGTGACCCTGATTGCTTTTATTGCTCATACCTGCCCAATGGTTATGAAAATCTGAGAATGGGAATTCAAAAGTGGATGGATCGCCGTATCATTATGTTTGAGAGGCCCCCTTCTATGGACATGTTATGCAAAGTCTTTGGAAACGGGATGAGAATAGAGGATGCCTCAGTGATCTCCGGCTTACCATTCAAAATCTCTGCCAAGGCTCCGTTCAAAATTTCTGCTACACTCAAAGTGGCATCAGTAGTCATTGCTAGTCCAACTCCATTTCCATACTCCTCAGACAAAGCTGTCCCATGGGGTTACGACACTAATGTTTATGTCCATGGAGTTAAACAGAATACCTCGACTGAAAAGGCCGCAAAGTTAACTACTCCAACTGTGGATAATATTGTGGGTACCAGCAAGATCACGAGAAGTGGAAGAATCTTTTCACCAGAAATTTCTCCAAATGTTGCTGCTGGTCCCGTCCGGTTCCCCGTTCCTAATCAAGATGACAGCGCTCTGTCATACCCTAATTTTTGACCCCCCTGAGATGACATATCTTCAGGATTTTCATCAAGTCAAAGCAAGTACCCAGAGCAGTCTGACATTCAATCGAGGGTGTTCAAAGACAAGAAAACTCAGGCAAAGGATCAATCAATAGGAGGATTAGTCTCTAACACAATCATGAGACTCAAGAGCTTCATTATTTCACCTATGATTGATTAGACACCCAGTCATCTAAACACAGAATTACTCAGATCCACAGACTAGGGTTTTGAGCCTTATCAAGGACTAAAATCAGGGATCACCTTTGGGAAACCATAAAAAGCCCCAGGGGATCATTCAAAGACATCAATCATCTTCAAATAACCCATATGACAAGATCCACTGGACATCACACCTCAATTCAAAGTCTACAGTCATCATTTTCATCTGGTCAACAATTAGGGTTTTTGACCTAATTCACCAAGATAGTTGACTTTTAATCAGGGCATAAATCCAAAACTCAAGACATGATTCAAGATTCTCTACTACCTCAATATAATCCATTTACATCATTCATTTGAGGAAAAGATCTTGTTTCTACACAAAAGCCCAAAAATTCACTTTGTTAGGAAAAAGTCAACTGTGTGGGATCATCATTGACTTTTAAGGTTTTTGGTCAAAAAATGACTTTCAAAGATCAATATCATCAATATATGGATGTCAAAGTCATTTGACCAAATAAATTCAAAGAAATTCATCAAGGAGCAAAAAGTCGGGAATTAGGGTTTTTGAGGGCATGGTGAGAACTCAAAATTTCACCTACACAACTCAAAAAACTTCCAACATGAAAGTTGTAGATCTTGCAAAATAAAACAACATCTTACATAAGAACTTTTTTCAAAAGATCAACCATTTAAGGGTTTTGAAAATTTTGAAGTTTTAGGTCATAAACACTTAGAAAATTTTCTAAGTGTTTTAACCTAGTTTTCATCCAACTTTGGGCTCATTTTTCACAAATTTCCCAAATGATTCTGAAGAAGACATAAACCAATGATTTGAAGTAGATGTTAAGGGCTTTCCAAATTGTGTTCAACCTTCTCCAAATTCAATTTGAGCTAAGAGTTATGCTTGTTCAAAGTTGGCCTCATGAAGTAAAATTATAGGTCATGCATCATTTTTGAACTTTGAAATTTTGTGCACATGACCTCAATTATGGATGCTACACGACCCATAACATATCTGAAACAATACCATGCATTCATTTTCACCATGCCATAAGAATTGAAGAAGATTCTAAAAACAAGAACATGTGATTATGTAATGATTACATTTGTGAATTTATGGCAAATTGATGAATCACCCAAGGAATCTTCTCACCAACCAATTAGAGCTTATTTCTGGCTCAGAATTGTCCCCTAAGATCAAGCAAAATCGAGGGCTAGGGGATTGATCAAATGGAATCAAAATTCTCATCATTGCACTTGGGATATTCTTTGAATTTCTTCATGGCTAAGAAACCAAAACTCTCCCATTAAGCAAGCTCACTCTCTCAATCAGTACTGAACCAATTGCCTATAAATAGAGGCCTCATTCTCATTCAAAAAACACACCAAAGCAACAAAATTCTTGCTTTCTCTTTTCTTTCTTCATACTTAGTTTTTTCAAAGGTCCTTTGGCAAGAAGACTCGGATTCTTCAAACCAAAGCTCTCTCTTTGAAAATAAGTATTCAAACACATTGAGGGAGGCATTTAGGAGTGATCCAAACCTCTGGAACACTTCTGGGCGTGGAGAATCATCACCTTCACCTCTCATTTGGAGCACTTGCAGTTGGAGGACCATGGAGTAATTCAGGAGTTTTCAAGCCAAGCCAATCATCCAGACACACTCCTCAGGTCATAGTGAAGCTAACCAGATGGCTGCAGCTCATCTGTAACTCGAGAATCATCACCCTCCATGTTCACTTGAAGCTGAAATCGAGGGAGGTCCATAGAGCAATTCAGGAGGATTCAAGCTCCAATAAGCATTCAGTTAGCATCATTGAGTCTCAAGGAAGCTATTGAGATCATTCATTCAAGCCCAGGTGCTCTCTAACATCCTCACGACCTTCATTTTCAGAGGTAAGTTTCTCAACTCCATCCCTTTAATTCGTGTATCTTTCTGGATAAAACTCAACACCATTCTATTCAGCATCATAAGAGGATTAAAAACCCTCTATCATCAGTCATTTATGCTTCAGTATAGTCATTTAATTTGAAATCCAAATTTTAGGGTTCTTCACGTATTTTAGATAATTCAGTAGATATAGTTAATATAAATTCATAATAGTTACATATCTAGAATCGTGAGTGAATTTAGAGCAAGTTTGGTCTTTATATCGTTGCAAATGGTTGAGAATTGAGAGAGTTCAGAAATTCAAATTGTTGGAGCTTGAGGAAGAAGATGACAATGGTGGTGGCGCGCAAATTTCAAACCTCAGGGCAGAGTTTATTTTATATTTAATGATAGGTGTTTCATAAACGACTGAATAACTTGCCCCAGTGGCCACACACGCGCTCTTAGTCTCCTCATGCCTCAAGTCTGGGGTTCGAATCCCCCTCGCCCCAGACTTTTTGTTTCTTTTATTTTTCCATGATTTACCACTTGTTTGAAAACATAATGAACTGGATGTGTGACAATAACACCAAGCGCGCGTTGGCCCAGTGGTGTTATTTTGGGTTAGTGACTTGGAGGGCGTGAGTTCAATCCCTCTAGGTGACAAAACATTATTTTTTATCACTTATTTCCTTCAATTTTCTCACAACTTCACACAATTAATTAACCTATCAAACTAATTTATTTTCACTTCATTTTTCACACACTTGTCATTTAATACATCTATTTTGTGAATAATCAAAAAAATCATAAAAATATTATTTATTTCATATATTTTTATTAGGTTTAAAATAGTATGTTTTAAGTGTTTTATTAAAAACTTTAAATATATATATTCACTTTGTTTTAACCTAATCATTTTGTAAATAAAGTTTATGATAAAACCCTAATTGTTTAGGTCTTAATTAGGCATAGATCTTCATCTTTACCTTAATTAAGTTGACTTTTGTCAAATTTCAAAACTGTTTTCAATCTCCGAATAAATCAAATGATTAAGGTTTTCAAACAACAAAACCTTGTATCATTCCAAATCAGTTTTCAAATTGCTTTTACACCAGTACTGTAAAGTACTGGGCCTCTAATAGAGTGTAAGTCCCAAAAACATCTTCTCTTCTTAGCTTGTTTTCAAAACTGTATTTTCAAAATCTTCTTTCTGTTTTCAAAACATTCTTCTGGTATTTGAAGGGCATTATTCCCGGTGAAACTCTTCAGATACCTATGTGACCTTTGTCCATCTTCACTTCTTCTGTTTTCAAAAACCATTAACTGTTTATCATATATATATATTCAACTATTATCAACAAAACAACAAAAATACTGTTGAGGCTCTGTACACACTTCTTCAAAGGCCTCCACTCCATCCAGGTTAGGCTTTACAAGCTTTCAATTTACAGTCTTTATTTAAATTACTGTCAAATATAAACTGTGCATATATATTAGTTTAGAACTACGTTTGAGTATAAACCCTAGGACAGTTAAACTATATATATTATAGGAATATGGCCTAGGATTGAGAATGTCTTCCCGGTGAAGGCTCTTTCCTAATTAGAGATCTGTAGTTCAAACCCCCAAGATGAATTATTCCCGGTGAAACATCTTGGCAAAAACCTTAGAATCCAAAAATAATAGGACACATCCACCCAAAGAGGAAATATTCCCGGTGAAACCTCTTACCCATTTGCTTAGAGCCAAAATAAGTTCAAAACCACATAGCTTTCTCTTGTGCTATAACAAGGACCCTCGATTAGCCTCCTCTTGGGCTTTGTACAAGGACTCACAGGCTTCTTAAAAGCATTTCCAGCTTCCTCTTGAGCTTGTATACAAGGACCCATCAGGTTTCTTATAAACATAGGAACAGGTCTTTAGTTACCTTTTAGCCTACCCTGGTGAGTTTCTTCCAATTTAAACCAGACTTTAAACAAGCTAAGTTGTCTCAATTTTACATTGAGTACATTTTGGAATGAGAGACATGGACAGTCTCTGTCACCCTTATCTTCATCAATCTTCCTTAGCAGAGTCTAGGATCCATATTTGTTTATCCTCAGTAAGTGTCAGCCTTCATCTTGGGCTTTAAACAAGAAGTCTCCACTAGATAATCTTTCTGCCAATTCCCTGGAAAGGGTTAGCCTCCAACACAATCCATCATTTCAACAAAATCCCTGGAAAGGGTTAGCTTCCACACATTCTTCCACTTTAACAAAACCCCTGGAAAGGGTTAGCCTCCAAAGTCAATTAAAATCAACCTCCATTTAAACAAAACCCCTGGAAAGGGTTAGCCTCCAAAGTTAATTAATAAAAATGTCAAAAAAACCAAAGATTCATTCTCTTAGGATAAATTTCCCCAAAAGAGTCAAAACCCCTGGAAAGGGTCAGCCTCCAAAAAACATGATAAAATCAGTCTTTTAACAGACAAATTCACCAGCTGAGTCAAAATCCCTGGAAAGGGTTAGCTTCCAAAGAAAAACAGTCTTTTTAATCTCCAGTAGAGTCAAAACTAACAAAAACAGTTAGCCTCAACCTTGGGCTTCATACAAGGCACCAAACAATAAAATTTCCCTGTCAAGAGTCAGCCACAACCTTGGGCATTGTACAAGGCAGATAATAGAGTCTCCCCAGTGAGTTCTTCATCATTCAATTAGCCACAACCTTGGGCTTTGTACAAGGCAGAAAATAATGTTTTCCCTAGCTAGAGTCAGCCACAACCTTGGGCTTTGTACAAGGCACATAAAATAGAGTCATTCATTCAATTATCCTCAGCAGTTAGCCACAACCTTGGGCTTTGTACAAGGCACACAAATATAGTCTCCCTAAGTAGAGTCAGCCTCAATTCTGGGCTTTGTACAGAACACCAAATAAAATCCATCAAATAAACCCTCTCCAAATAGAGTCAGCCTCAATTCTGGGCTTTGTACAGAACACAAAAATACCCTGTAATTAATCCCCAGTGGAGTCATCTCCCAGAGTCAATAATAATTAATTAATCAATCAAAAAGCCTCAAGCTTGGGCCTCATACAAGCCAGCTAAAGTCAAATCTTTTATACAGTAGATAGACATAGCTTATCTCTATAGAGAGATATTTTTACTACTCTACCACACTCAAACAAACAAACATTTCAATTTTAATTTCAATCAAAGTCTCCCATGTAGGACTCTGAAAGACATGCTCTGGCACATCCCCAGACTTGTACACTTTCCCTAATTTGGACGAGCATCTTTCTTTCATTTAAGAGGCATCTGACTGGCATACTTGCACACACAAGTAAGGTCCCCCTCTTGAATGAAATGAATCCAGTTATTCTGTCACACCTTTAAATGTTTGTGGTAGAATAGTACAAATACCTCTCTATAGAGATGATTTCATGTCTCTTTACTGTAAACAGAGATTTAATTCCAAGCTTCAACCTTGAGCTTCAAGCAAGGCACCAAAAATAATTAATTTCCCTAGTTAGTTCCCCGAACTACATTAAGCTCTGACTTCCACTAGGGATATGTAGGCATGAGGTTCACAAGGAATCTCAGCGAGCTAATAAAATACCAAAAATAGTCAGTTTGTCTGTCTGTCTGTCTTTCTTTAATCAATTCAATTCCTTCTCCTAACACAAAGGAGAAACTTTCCCAATCATTAGCAGCAAACACAATCACAAATGACACAGAGAAGGTTCCTGTAGAGTACTACAGATATGTAGGGTGTTTAAACACTTCCCTATGTATAACCGACCCCCCGGACTCCAGAATTTCTAATCTAGGTGAAATCCCCACACTTAGCAAACTCCTAGGGTTTAGTTGAGATCTTTTTTCCCCTTTCCTATTCGTAGGACAAATAAGAAAGTTCGTGTGATATCGTAGGAAGAACTGAAATAAAATTCATCCCACCACGGGCGCATTCTCCTTCCAAATTTCGCGTGAAGGGTTTAGCGTGCCGTCCTCCCAAGTGAAACGGGGAGGTAAAGAAAACGACACCACAGAAAAATGGCGACTCTGCTGGGGATATAAGTGTTCAAAACCTTGGTTTTTCATCCAAACCAATGGTTGACCTGTTGCTGGTCCAGCCCCAATGAGGAATTAGGGATGCCAAATTCCCCCTCAAACAAGAGAGGTCCTGCCTAACCTCTGTGTCATATCATGTGATTGTTGCATATATATTTGTTTATTTTGTTTATTCTGTATCGGGAAAGGGCTTGATTCCCCCTTGTGGTGAGAAATCCTATACCCGGATTTGAGTGCAACATAAGATAGGATGGAGGATGTCTTCCCGGTGAAGGCCCTCTAATCTTGGTTTCCAATTCTACTCTTGGGATTTGCCTGGCTGGTTGTGATTAACTGCGCCACTGCATTCCGAGACTGATTTGTACCAGGAGGACCTAGAAACACATTAACCCCACTTAAAGCCTTTTTAGGACGTAGAGCGGTGATTACGGAAGTAATTGTCACGCAGATACTACACTCAGAGGAAACTCTCTTATAGATACCAATCAACGTATCTTTAAGGTTGAGCAAAAACTCTGAGACCCCTAGAACCCGTTCTACAGGTACAAAAATCCTTATCCTTAGTTTACCATTGGGGCGGGGTTTGCGTTTGGACTTCATGACCACTATACCCTTCAACGCCATGTTTGTTTAAAACTCTTGTGTGTGCATTCATGCATTCATGCATCATTCATTAATAACAACTAAAAACAAAAAAAAAAAAAGAGTCTTTTTCGAGTCGTTTTTCAAGGAAACTAAATAACGGACGTTTTTGAACTTCATAGAAAGAGAGAAACGGAGAAAGGACTTAAGGATCTATACCATGGATTATGGAAGAAAGAGAGCTAGGAAATACACCTTCAAGATTCCCCAGGTCGAGGAACTGGGAAAGCTCGGAAAACTGGTGGTCAACCCCCAGGCTTTCAAGGAGAAGTATGGAAAACTTCTGCCTTTGCTCAATACCAACATGGTGGATGGGATCCTTCCCACCTTGGTACAGTTTTACGATCCAACGTATCACTGCTTCACCTTTCCAGATTATCAGCTCATGCCTACGTTGGAGGAGTACTCTCGTCTGATTGGAATACCCGTGTACGCGCAAGATCCGTACTCCGGTTTGGAAAAGAACCCTGACGACATTATCATTGCTGCAACTACTCCTTTGAACGTAGTTGACATCAGAACTCATATGGTGAGTAGAGGAGGAATTCAAGGATTGCCCTCCAAATTCCTGTTTGATCAAGCTCGGTACTTCGTCGGCATCCAAGATATGAGCGCTTTTGAGGAAGTCTTGGCTTTGCTTATCTACGGATTGTTTTTGTTTCCTAACATTAACGATTTCGTCGACATCAATGCAATTAAGATCTTCTTGATTGGAAATCCAGTTCCAACCTTGCTTGCGGATGCTTATCACTCTGTGCATTCAAGAAACCTGCAGCGAGGAGGATTAATCACATGCTGCGTACCGTTGTTATACGAATGGTTCGTTTCACACCTGCCGAAGTCTAACACTTTCTGGAATATGAGGGATGGCCTTTAATGGTCACAGAAAATCATGTCCCTCACTCATACGGACATTGAGTGGTGTAGTCTTGACAACGACGAAACCAAGATCATCTTCAGTTGCGGAAGTTTCCCCAATGTACCCCTTATTGGAACTAAGGGAGGAATCAGTTACAATCCAGCCTTAGCCCGTCGTCAATACGGCTATCCCATGAAAAATATTCCAAGTAACATCCAATTGGAAGGTCTGTTCTTCAAGAACATCGACGATCATGGCAACATGCTAAAGAAGGAAATTGTCCAAGCCTGGCGTCTTGTTCACAGCAAAGGGAGAAGATTGTTAGGAAAACATCTTTGCATCTCCCTGGATCCTTACCTTCAATGGGTACGCGTCAGAGCATTCAAGCTCAGGATGCCATATCAACATCAAGAACCTATTCCCCTAAGGGAACCAATCTACCTTTTCTCCACCGATGTTGAAAAACTGCAAGAGGCATTAAACAAGGTATGCCAAGAGAGGAATGCTTGGAGGAACAAGTATCGAATCGTCAACACGGAAAATGTTGAGATTCAAAACATCCTAAGAAGGAAGGATGAGTTACTTGAAGTACTCGATCGACAAGTGACACAATCATCACTTTCTCATCATATCCCTCCTGCTTCCTGGATCATCGATCAGCTCACGTCAGAGAACGCTCATCTCAAGAAACAAAAGAAGATGTTAGAACGTGAAGTCGGCTCATCATCAAAGTTTTAGAGTCCTTTCTCTCAGTTTCTCTGTATTTCCCTTTTTCAAAGTGTGTAAAAACGGCATTTTCGCTTAATTAATAAAAGTTTGATGTTTCATAACGTAATTATGGTGTTTCCTTGAAAAATAATAACTTAATTGCATATCATACATCGCTTTAGTCGTACGCACTGACACGAGAATTGTCGCGGATCTAATAGTCACTTTCCTTTCTCCAGAAAGAGAGGAGGAGAAGGAGGTGAACCAAGATTTTCAAGCTGTCTCATCCATACAACACTCGTTCAAGTCGCAAGAAAATAATGGAAGACTTTGAGCAAGAGAATGAAGAACTCAGAGAAGAGATTAATACTCTCAAAGGTACTGTTGAAAGGCTCAATAGTATGGTAGAAGCCCTGGTAGTTGCGCAGAATCGACCAACGCCAGAAGAACCACAAAGGACTGTGGTTTCCGAGATTATTTCTACTCCCATTCCTCAGTATACCATGCCGCCTGATCGACCTTGGGGCATGCCGTATAACTTTACTCCAGAAGGGTACATACCTCCAGCTTCTGAAGCTCCAAAAGTCACCATGGATATGCATCCACCGGAGGGTTACAAACCTCTGGAAATTGAAGTTCCAAGAGCAACGGCAATGGGTTTCGCACAACAGAACGCTGAGATTCCAAGATCTGCTGTCATGGCTTCTCCACGACCGATTATGCATACTTTTCCCCCGCAGGGCGGACAAGTATATCATCACGCTCCAAGTGAGGATGCTGGCGTTTATGAAAGATTGGACGAGTTCCAGGAACAGTTTCTGCAAATGCAGAAGGAACTCAAGACTCTTCGAGGACAAGATCTATTTGGAAAGAATGCTGCAGACCTCTGTCTGGTTCCAAATGTTAAGATTCCTCACAAATTCAAAGTACCAGAGTTTGAGAAGTACAAAGGGAATTCATCCCCACAAAGTCATCTCGTAATGTACGCTCGAAGAATGTCAACTCAGACTGATAATCAACAATTGCTCATTCATTATTTTCAAGACAGCCTGACTGGTGCTGCACTCAAATGGTACATGAACTTGGACAGTTCAGAGATTCGTACTTTTCGAGACCTCGGAGAGGCCTTCGTCAAACAGTATAAGTACAATCTGGATATGGCACCCGACAGAGATCAACTCCGGGCCATGACTCAAAAGGATAGAGAAAGCTTCAAGGAATACGCTCAGAGATGGCGTGAAGTTGCTGCTCAAATTTGTCCACCACTTGAAGAGAAAGAAATGACAAAAATCTATCTCAAAACTTTGAGTCCATTTTACTACGGACGAATGGTTGCAAGTGCACCAAGTGACTTTACCGAGATGGTAAACATGGGTGTGCGGTTAGAAGAAGCAGTTCGAGAAGGACGCTTGAACAAAGAACCATAATCTTCTGTTGGTCCAAGGAAGTATGGAAGTTCTTTCCAGAAGAAAAAGGATCAAGATGTCAGCAATGTCTTGCACAAAATCAAGAAGAAATTCCAACCTCAAGTTGCAGCGATAACTCCGATTGTTAACTCAGCGCCAGCTTATCAACCTCAGGTTTCGCAACAACAAATTCAACAAAGGTCGCAGCAACCTCAACAGCAGGTTCGACCTCCAAATTACAACAATCGGGCTCCAAGGTATCCTGCCTTTGACCCCGTACCAATGCCGTATGCAGAATTGTTTCCAACATTACTGGCAAAAGGACTCATTCAGACAAGAAGTCCTCCAAATCCTACAAACAGTTCCTCACCATGGTATAAGGCTGACCAATCTTGTCCCTATCATCAGGGGGCACCAGGTCACAATATTGAGAACTGTTTCTCTTTCAAGATTGACGTCCAACGATTAGTGAAAAGCGGAATGCTATCCTTCAAAGATACTAATCCAAACGTCCAAGCAAATCCTTTGTCGCAGCATAAAGAAGCTTCAGTAAATCTGATAGATCAACACCCCAACATCATTCAAATCTACGACATTCGTCAGATAGGGGAAAATCTTGTTAAGATGCACGCTAAACAAGCTGGGTACGGTCATATACCACCTCACAACTACTTCACATGTGAAATTTGTCCAAAGAATACTCAAGGATGTGCCGTAGTTCAAGCTGCATTACAAGAACAAATGGACTTAGGATGGATTCAACATATCCGAGTCAGAACTGAGCATGACATCAACATGGTTCAAGGATGTCCAGGAGAATACAAAATCTACAAAGTTGAAGATCTCGAAGGATCGGTAGTCAGGTTCCACAAAACTTTAAATGGACTTGCCTACTTTGGAACGGATTTCCATCCTTACAGTAGATGCGAAACCTGTCGAAGAAATTCACGAGGATGTTTGCGTGTTCGCAACGACATTCAAAAGCTGATGGATGACAATACCATTACTGTTCTTGCCGACAGAGAAGATGACGAAGTCTTTACCGTATCTCCTCAAATTAATCAAGATAAACCAATGCAAGTTAAGTATGATAGCAGGAAGACAGCAGTTGCGCCACTAGTCATCTACTTACCAGATCCTGTACCGTATGAGTCTGACAAGGCTATACCATACAAGTACAATGCTACATTCATTGAAAATGGTAAGGAGATACCATTACCGTCTGTTGTCAACATTGCTGATGTTAGTCGAGTCACCAGAAGTGGACGAGTCTTCAACAGAACAACAGAAAATGTGGAGAAACCTTCGGAGGAAGTACCACATAGGCAAGACAATCATCCGACCAATGCTGTTCAAGCGAAAGAAAATGATGAGATCTTGAAGTTAATCCAGAGGAGTGAATACAACATTGTAGATCAATTACTACATACTCCGTCTAGGATTTCTGTTCTTTCCCTGCTATTGAGTTCTGAAGCTCATAGGGAAGCTCTACAGAAAGTTTTGGAACAAGCTTTTGTAGAACCAAGTGTTACTATAAGCCAATTCAACAACATCGTTGCCAACATCTCCGCCGGAACTAACCTAAGTTTCTGTGACGAAGATCTTCCTGAAGAAGGAGTGGACCACAATCTTCCACTTCACATCTCAGTTGGCTGCATGGGTGATATACTCACAGGAGTCCTAATAGACAATGGATTCTCTCTCAACGTCATGCCTAAATCAACATTGTCAAGATTATCTTTCGAAGATTACCCATTGAGAAAAAGTCATGTCATCGTCAAAGCATTTGATGAATCAAGAAAGTCAGTTTCCGGAGAAGTGGATCTTCCCATAACTATTGGACCTCAGACGTTCAAAATCACTTTCCAAGTTATGGACATTCCAGCACAATACAGTTGTTTGCTAGGTCGCCCATGGATTCATGAGGCTGGGGAATTACTTCAACACTTCATCAGAAACTGAAGTTCATAAGAAATGACAAATTGGTAACCATATGTGGAGAACGAGCTCTGATCGTCAGCAACCTGTCATCATTCTCCGACATAGAACCAAAAGAAGTTGTTGGAACTAAATTCCAAGCACTTTCCTTGGACAAAGGAAAGGAGAAAGCAGCGTCTATCTCTTCATACAAAGATGCAATCCAAGTTGTAAAGGATGGCACTACCAGTGGTTGGGGGCACATTAATATTCCTGCCAACAACAAGAATAGAACAGGAATTGGATTCTTTCCAACATCATCAAAAGCTATTCCAGGGATTGAGGTAGTTCTCCCTATTCAAGAAACTTTCTGTAGTGGAGGTTTTCTTCAACCTGTTCAACAAACAGTCAATACCATCGGTACGGAAAACACCGATGAAGAGGAATGGTTATCCTATCTTAACAAAGCAGGATATATCTCCCTACCAGAGTCTGATCTACCTTGCTGTTATCCGACTAAAGGATCTGAAAGTAAGACTCAACCAAGCAGTGATGAAGTTACTGACAGCTTCACCACCAGAAGTCATGGTTCATCAGAAGGAGTTCCTCCCATCCCCGAAGAAACTTGGGATACATTAGGAGAACCTAGCGGAAAATTCGACTACATGGTGAAATACTCCGCTCCTGAAAGTTCAAGAATCTCTCTTGAAGACATTGTTCCAACTGGATGGAACATTGATTATGAGTACCTCTCTCAGCCAAAAGAGATGTATAACCCTTGCTATTCATCATCATCTACTGGTGAAGTCATCATTGAGGATTATATCCCCAAGTCACCTTCTGAGGCTACGGATTTAGAGTTCACATATCTAGTCAATGCCATCTTGGGAGAAGAGCAAGACCAAAATACAGAAGAGGATGATCTCGAAAGTGTCTCCGACAACGAGTCTCTCCATTCAGAAGATTGGAAGTTTCCTAAAAAGAAAAACCGACATACTCCACTTGGAAATGGGTATGCTCACACCGCTCAGTCTACTGAAGTAGAAGAAGATCGTCTGAGTGTTGCAAAGACAGTGGTTGGTAAATCAAGACCTACCACAGGCCAGCTTAAGCCTAAGGTTCCAGATTACTTAGTGCACAATGGGGTTAGCCACTACTGGACAGCTGTTGAAGTTTCAACTGTTGTTCGCACTCCTAAGTAGGAACTTTCACCGTTATTTTGTCCTCTCACCATAGCCCAGGGTGAAGAGATGTTTCATAGGGCTTTGCATTTTACTATTTCTTAGGAAAATGTCCCTCTTTGCTTCGCCCAAAGCAATAGAGTTTTGTTTTATAGGGTCTTTGTTTCAAGAAATGACTGTCAATAAATAAAAATGTCATTCTGTTCCTTCGTTTAGTTTTTCCTTTTCTTTTTTCGGAAATTGGTAATCCTAAAAAACACCCTAAAAAACATCAAATATTCCATTAACTGCATACACCGAGTCTTCCCTCGTTGTCTAAATAAAACTTATCACACATATGCAGATTAATCATAAAATACCCCGTTGAAACGTACGACCGTATGACTTCTCCAAGCTTTGAGTTTCCTGTATTCGAGGCAGAGGAAGAAGAAGACGAAGAAATATCAAAGGAAATTTCACGGTTACTTCAACAAAAGGAAGAGGCCATTCAGCCATACAATGAGCCTCTAGAGATCATTAACCTTGGTTCCGATGGAAACAGAAAAGAGGTTAAGATTGGAGCTTCGCTCAGTTCAGAGATCAGAGAGAGTTTGATACAGCTGCTCAAAGAATTCTCAGATGTCTTCGCTTGGTCTTATCAAGATATGCCAGGGTTGGATACCAGTATAGTGGAGCATCACTTGCCATTAAAAGCAGAATGCCCTCCGGTCAAGCAAAAATTAAGAAGAACTCATCCGGAGATGGCCATGAAAATCAAAGAGGAAGTTCAAAAGCAGATCAACGCAGGTTTCCTCGTCACTTCAGAATACCCTCAGTGGTTAGCTAACATTGTTCCCGTTCCTAAGAAAGACGGAAAAGTCCGCATGTGCGTCGACTACAGAGATTTGAACAAAGCTAGCCCTAAGGATGATTTTCCTTTACCACATATTGATATGTTGGTAGACAGTACAGCAAAATCCAAAGTTTTCTCGTTCATGGACGGATTTTCAGGATACAACCAAATCAAAATGGCACCTGAAGACATGGAAAAAACAGCTTTCATCACCCCCTGGGGCACGTTCTGCTATCGTGTTATGCCTTTTGGACTAAAGAACGCAGGGGCAACTTATCAAAGGGCCATGACTACACTTTTCCACGACATGATGCATAAAGAAGTGGAAGTCTATGTGGACGACATGATTGCCAAATCAGAAAATGAAGAAGATCACATACAGAATCTGACAAAGTTATTTCAACGCTTACGGAAGTTTCAGCTTCGCCTGAATCCCAACAAGTGCACCTTTGGTGTCTACTCAGGAAAACTCCTTGGTTTCATCGTCAGCAAACGAGGAATTGAAGTAGATCCAGACAAAGTCAAGGCAATTCAAGAAATGCCTTCACCCAGAACCGAGAAACAAGTTAGAGGATTTCTTGGACGTCTGAATTACATCTCGAGATTCATATATCTCATGACTGCAACTTGCGCTCCTATTTTCAAACTTCTACGGAAAAATCAAAGTTGCGTCTGGACAGACGATTGTCAGAAAGCGTTCGACAGCATTAAGGAATATCTGCTCGAACCACCCATCTTGTCTCCTCCAGTGGAAGGAAGACCTTTGATAATGTACTTAACCGTCTTAGAAGATTCCATGGGTTGTGTCCTTGGACAGCAAGACGAGACAAAGAGAAAAGAGCATGCCATTTACTACCTGAGCAAGAAATTCACTGACTGTGAATCCCGCTACTCCATGCTCGAGAAGACGTGTTATGCTTTGGCCTGGGCTGCCAAGCGACTCCGCCAGTACATGATTCGACATACTACTTGTTTGATCTCTCATATGGATCCAATCAAGTACATCTTTGAGAAGCCTGCTTTAACCGGGAGGATTGCCCGTTGGCAGATGTTGTTATCAGAATACGACATTGAGTATCACACACAGAAAGCCGTGAAAGGAAGCATTCTAGCTGAGCACCTGGCTCACCACCCACTCAATGGTCATGAATCAACCAGTTTCGACTTTCCGGACGAGTGTCATACCCCAATTTTTGACCTAAGATACCACCTCATATCATTGCATATACATCATTTGCATCTCTAACAAATTGCATAGCTTGTGTTTGTTATTTGTGACTCAGCAGGGTTTAATCAAGAAATCACTCATCAGTACAAGTAACAATCAATTAGGGTTTTGTTCTCCCTTCATCTCAAATGAATCATCTTCATCAATAATCAACATTTGGTCCTCAGAGATTCATTTCAACAAGCTCAACAGCTTTGAATCGACTGAATTAGGGTTTTGACTGAAGACAGCACACTCCTGACTTTTGCTCAGAATTTGACCTAATGGCTTGGGACATGACCTCAAGACCCCAAATGCATCATTTTGACCTAATCCATTGGCTCATAACATCTCCTACACAAAGATTGATCAGACAAATCCTCAGATCAGGGTTTTGAACTATCAGGGACTGAAATCAGGGATCACATTTGGGAAACCCTAAAAATCCCCAGGAAGTCAATCAAAGGTTTCAATCATCTTCAAATAATCCCTATGACAATATCCAATGAAGATTGTGTCTCAATTCAAGATCTACAGTCATCAATTTCATCAGGTCGACAATTAGGGTTTTTGACCTAATTCACTGAACAACTGACTTTTTAATCATGACATGGTGCCACAACTCAAAACATGGCTCAATATCCTCTAATGCTTCAATGTGATCCATTTATACCATTCATTTGGTGAGGATAGCCTATTTCATTTGAAATCTCCAGAAGCGCGATTCGTCTGAAAAAGTCAACTGTACAAGAACACCTTTGACTTTTGGGAATTTTGGTCAACCATGACTTTTGAAGTTTTGAATTATCAATATATGATATATAAAGTCATTTGATCAAGAAAAATCAAGAAAATCAATCAAGAATCAAAAAGTCAAAAGTTTGACTTTCCATACTTAGAAAAATTCTAAGTGTTTTTCAATGGTTTTTTCCAAACTTTGGAAGGGAATTTCTCAAAATTTCACCTACAAACTGAAAAAAACTTCCAACATGAAAGTTGTAGATTTTGATCCAATAAACAACTTTGTCACATATAATTTTTTTCCATAAGATCAACCATTTAAGAGATGTGGAGCTTCAAAGTTGGTATCTTATGAAAATTTTACTTAAAACTTCATTTTCTTCAAAGTTCATGGAACTTTTTCACCCATTTCCTTAAGAGACTTGAGGAAACTTTCAACTAGACTTTTGAAGTATGTAACATGAGCTTTCCAAAATGTCCAAGAGCATGAAAAAATATGGAGTATAGCCATAGTTTTGAATTTTGACATTAGTGAACTTTTCACTTGAAATTTCATGCCATTTTCACTAAGTTATGAACCAATTTGCCAAATGATCCAAATAATGATGCATAGATGCAATAATTGGTAGATATTTTCTGATTTGAGATCAGAATGGAAGAGGATAAGAAGCTTGATAAATAACCATGGTTAAGTCACTTTTAACCATTTGCATTTAATGTGAAAGATTCCATTTTATCTCTTAAGCCAAATCATCATTCTTGATCAACTTGCAAGAGCTTTGTATTCAGAAACTTTGGCCTATAAATAGAGGTTCAAATCATCTTCAAACTCACACCAAAACCTCATAATCATAGGTTTTCTCTCTTCTTTCTTAAGTTACAAGTTTCATGAGTTTCAAAGAGGGAGAATTGCAATTTCCATTTTCTTGCAATTTCTGAGCAAAGTGAGGGTTCTAACATCCCATAAACATCAAATGTGATGTGTTTGATCCATCCACACACCCAAAAACACCTTAAAACTCAGAATCATCATCTCACCTCCAAATATGCATAACATTAGCCTTATCATGCCAAAATGAAATCCAGGCCAATTCTGTCCAAGTTAATCATCCAAACACATTCCATATACCATATATGAACTGTTCCAACCATCATACATGATCTGAAACACCAAAATCACTAAGCTTGATTCTCACTTGAACCATACTGCAGTTCGGGTACCACAAGGTGATCAAGAGGTTTTTAATTCACTCCAAGCATCCAGACATGTTCTATAATGTCCATTGAAGTTGTCCAGATTGAGCAACAACATCTGTAACACCTCCAGGCTCAAATTCGATTTCCAGCTTTGTCGTTTTTGAAGGTAAGCCTCATGAACTTCAAACTCATACTTGCACGCATCATAAATGAAATGTGAGCATACCATCTTGTTTCTGCACCTATGAGGATCATTAACCCTCAATCAATTGCATCTTAACTTGCACATACACGATTTTAGAATGAATCATAGAATTAGGGTTCTTCGTGTTCATCAGAGAATTGACCCCCTTAGAGTGAAAATAAATGGAATTAAATACCACCATCGTGATCCTTGTGAAAAAACGAGTGAATTAGACCCTTCACTTGATCAATTTGATTCAGTTTCCAGAATTTTCAAATTCAAATGGGATTCATGTTCTTGGCGCCATATTTTTGAAACTGAATTTGGTAACTTGACTCAAAATATAACTTAATCCTTGCCTTTGATAATCAGACCACGCGCGTGGTCCAGTTGGTTATGTTTTTGAGTGGTGAGCGTGAGGTCGTGGGTTCAAACCCTTGTGGAGACAAAACCATTTTTTTTAGTACCTATTTTCTTTCATTTTCTTCACAACTTCAATTAATTATTTAACTAACCAAATTAATTCATTTTTCATTCATTTTTTACACACCTCTTATTTAATATATATATTTTATGAATATAAAAAAAAATCACAAAAAAAGATTTATTTAATATGCTTTTAATTAGGTTTAAAATGATACATTTTTAAATGTTTTTAAATACTTTAAATATTGTTTTTTCATTTAATTTTCAAACCTAATCACTTATAAATATTTTGTGATCAAACCCTAATCATTTAGGTGTTAATTAAGCATAATCTTTTTGTTTATCTTGATTAATTTGATTTCTTTCAATTTCAAATCGTTTTAAAACAAGCGATCGCAATTCTTTTCAAAAACGATAAACCATCTCTTTTTGATTTCAAAAGAAACTATTGATTAAATCTTTTTATTTGATCAATTGATTTTCAAAGCGATGTGGAGCCTCTCGAATATTAGAGAGTATAAGACCCACTCCTTTTTTCCTTTTATACAATTTTTTCTTTGAACAGAAAACTCTTTCAAAACAATACTTTTCAAATTGTTTTCAAAACAACAAACGACGCGTCTGTAAATAAACCATCGACCGTGTTTTGTAAAATACCACGGGCCTCCACGTAGGTATAAGTCCCAAGCCCCTTTTGTACATACCCATTCCAGTACATGAAATTAGGTATTTCATTGTACGCTTTTTGTACATATCTCAATCTGTTTTTAACTTTGAATAACAAACCAAAAATGAAGGTTTCTTTAAATCTTCCCAAAAATATATCATGGGCCTCCATGTAGGTATAAGTCCCAAGCCCTTTTGTAAATACCTGTTTACATAGCTTTGAATAAACTCAAGTGGACTTCTCCCCGAGTGTGAGTCCCGAGCCCTGTGTATACAAATGGATCATGCTTACAGGTATATTTCCTTCATAAACTCCATTATATACACACACTTTGTCATATATATATGCTTATTCATAACCTGTTCATGTTTGTTCATGTTTGTTCATAATTGTTCATGTTTGTTCATATGTGTGATATGTGTGCTTGTTCAACTTAGTACAACACTAGGTTCCCCATAGCCTCCTATTGGGCTTCGTGCAAAGAATCTTCCCTAGTTTAGGTTAGGACATAGAGTATGGTTTCCCGGTGAAATCGCTCTAAGAGCTCAAACCAACTATACCATGCCTCCCCTTGGGCTTTGTACAAACGAGTGACCCTCCCATAGCCTCCTCTTGGGCTTACAATGCAAGGACCCTGGATTGTCCCTCCCATAGCCTCCTCTTGGGCTTACAATGCAAGGACCCTCGGATAGCCTCCTCTTGGGCTTCGTACAAGGACCCACAGGCTTCTTATAAGCATCCCCAATATCCAAAACAAATACCCTAGGAGATTAGACATTTTTCATCTCTATGCTAGGAGTATCTCTTCTATATCATCACAAACAATCAATCAATCAATCAAACGTTTTGCCACAAGGCTGGCTAATCAATCAAACTTCTTTTGCCACAAGGCTGGCTAATCAATCAAACTTCTTTTGCCACAAGGCTGGCTAATCAATCAAACTGTTTTACCACCGTACTGGCTGATTAAATCAAAGTTTTTGTCACAAGGCTGACTTCATTGAAACTTTTGCCACGAGGCTGGCTGATTAATCAAAACTTTTTGTCACAAGGCTGACTTCATTGAAAGTTTTTGCCACAAGGCTGGTTAAACAAACAAAAATCAAACAGATGTATGTGATGATATAGATTAGATACATCTAGCATTTAGACGACATTTGTCTATTTTCCTTTGCTTCCACTAGCATAAGTGGGAACTACGATTGCTCTGACTTTCTCAACATCCCTTTGAGAATACGTAGGCACAAGGTCGATCCTTGGCGAGCAAAACAAAACAAAAAAAACCATTCAAACCTTAGCACCCGTAGACCCCGAGCTACAGATGCTCTGATTCCCTCTAAGGGATATGTATGCAGAGGATCGCGATGATCTTTGCGAGCATAATCAAACAAACACCTTAGGTCCCACCTATTTCACAAGAACCTCCACCACAACAAGAATGGAATAAACAAAACAAAGAAACCTATAGAGTACTATAGATACGTTGGGTGCTAATACCTTCCCTTCGTATAACCAACCCTCTTACCCGGAATCTCTCCCCCACTTTTTAGGTTATTGCAGCTTTTTTCCTTTTCCTACTTTGGAAACAATAAAAAGTTTGGTCGGTACAAAAGAAAAATCATTTTTTTGAGCACTCGAGCCCAAAGAAGGCATCAGGTGTCTCATTTAGAAAAACAACGATTTTTCGCCCGCGACAGAAAAATGGCGACTTCACTGGGGACCATCTTGTTATTGTTTCCAAAGGAAGGGTTAATTCTATTTGCTTTATTCTTTATTTCATTTTTGTTATATGTGTGGTTCTGGTTCTGTTACTTGTGTGGTTCTATTACAAGTGATACATTATGGACAAATCCTAACCCGGATTAAGTACACATAAGAAATTAGGTGGAGGGTATAGTCATGTGCAGGCGCACGTGAGAATCCTTCCGCTCAGTGGAGGTTCCTTGTTTGTAATATATGTTTAGCGAGTTAATTGCGAAGACATTGTTGCTTTCATTGAACTGTAGAAGCTGAGAGACCGTAGAACCCCAACCCATCCTGGCCTTATTAGGTTGTGGTGCAGAAACTATTCAGGTGAAGACTTGGATTAGTTGTCATGCGGAGAACCACACTCAGACGAGTTTTTCTTGAGAATATTGCTGGCTCATGAGTTTAATTGTGGAAAGCCGGTAATATCCGAAAGAAAAATGTAGACTCTGACGTATCAGTAGAACATGTTTTGCAGGTGATTAACTAGAACTATCCCATATTTGGTTCTCTGACCTCATGCTCGTGACGCTGGACCTTTGAACCTGTGTGTACCATGTTTGTGTTACCATGTTTGTGTTGCCATGTTTACAGTACCATGTTTGCGTTACCATGTTCGCTTTACCATGTTTGAATATGTGGCATCCATGCATCCATGCATTCATACATCCATAAAAAAATAAAAAAAATCTTTTTCCATAAAAACATGATTTTTTCCAAACAATTAGAGAATTTTCTTTGCAAACATTATAGGATTAGGTTATGGAGTGGGTAAAAAGGCATACCAAGAGGTACGGTTTCAAAGAGCCTAATGTGGAAAGACTGAAAGAGTTAGCGTCTTTTGTACAAGATCCTTCTGATTTTAGGAAAAGCCATGGAAAGCTTTTGCCTATCTTGAACACTCATGTTGATGAAGGACTTCTCAAAACTCTGGTTCAGTTCTATGATCCCGTCTACCGGTGTTTCACCTTTCCAGACTATCAGTTGGTACCAACCTTGGAAGAATATGCCAATCTTTTGGGTATTCCTGTGTCTGACAAAATACCTTTCAATGGTTTGGAAGCCATTCCTAAGTCACCAGCCATTGCAGCAGGTATCCACTTGAAGAAATCTGAAATAGAGAATAATTGGACTACCAAAGGAAACCTTCCAGGTTTGCCTTCACAGTTTCTAATAAAGAGAGCCTTTGATTTCATCGAGACTGGTAGCATGATAGCTTTTGAAGCTGTACTAGCCTTGCTCATTTATGGGTTGGTTCTGTTTCCCAATATCGACGACTTTGTTGATATCAATGCCATAAAGGTCTTTTTGAATGGAAATCCCGTTCCGACTCTGCTTGGTGACATGTATTTCTCTGTCCATCATAGGAATCACCAAGGTGGTGGAATTATTGTATGTTGTGCACCTCTGTTGTTTAAATGGATTGTTTCACACTTACCTAAGTCTCCCATTTTCACGGAAAACCGGGAAGGTTTACGTTGGTCTCAAAGACTTATGTCTCTTACTAATAATGATATTCAGTGGTATACCTTGGCTCGCTGCGGTACAGAAACCATTGAAAGTTGTGGAGAATTCGCCAATGTACCCCTCATTGGTACACAAGGAGGAATTAACTACAATCCGGTCCTAGCCCGACGACAACTCGGGTATGCAAATTCAGTTAAACCTGTTGGTCTCGCAGTGGAAAGCTACTTCTACCAAGAAGGGGAGGATCCTCAAGGGTTGAAAACAAGAATGGTGAGAGCTTGGTACGACGTCCGATGGAAAGGAAAAGGTGAGATAAGGAACTGCATTGCTACGAACGCCTACACCAGCTGGGTGAAGAAAAGAGCAAAGGAGTTTCGAATGCCTTATGATTATGAAAAACCCATGTTCCCTGTGGTGTCTCAACTACCCAATGTTCCCATTAACAATGTGGAGGAGTACCAGGAGATCTTAGCCAAGATGAGGTTAGAAAAGGACTCTTGGGAAGAAAAGTTTCGTAAAACTGATGAGGAAAATAGAAAGTTGAAGAAAAGGGTGAAAGATCACGAAGAAACTCTCTATTATCAGGATGGATGGCTCATGAGCAAAGATGAGAAGATCCGTCGGAAAGACGCCGCAATCAGAAGATACATCAAAGAAAGCAAGAAGAATCCTGAAGCCTCGACAAGCAACGCTCCGATGCCTGACAATTGGAAGAATGTTGTTGACAAACTGAGGGCTGAAAAGGCCGAATTGAAAGCTTACTATGGGAAAGAAATCATGAAGCTCAAGCTGCACAATGCATTTGGTTCTTCGTCTGATGAAGATGTTTAGGATTTGTTTAGCTTTTTTATTTATCATTTGCTTTTGTAAGGAGCTACGCTCCAATGTTGTAACATTTCCCATTATTGCAATAAAAAAAAATGAAATGAATGAATAAAAGATTTGTTTGTGTTCAAATGTTTGCAAGGAAATAATCTTTAAAATAATTGGAAAAATCATAAATTTCTTTTTGCATACATCATTCTGCATATCGAGTCTGTTGTATAGAGTCTTATCTTTTGGATCTTTCTCCATTAGATCGTCAAGCTGTCGCGTCTCAAAGTTTCTCGACCGCGCTCGCAATCAGATCACAGATACAATACTCGTTCAAGCAGAAGAAGAGTAATGGAACACTCTGAACAAGAGAATATTGAGCTCCGTGGTACAGTGACCACTCTTCAGGAAAAGTTGGAAAGTCTCACTACTTTGGTTGACTCCTTGATGGCCGCACAGAATCAGTCGCCGCCACCCAACAATCAAGCAACGGTAACATCTGAGGTCACTACTCCAGTTTCTACAGTTGCATTCGGTATTCCATCTTTCTCCATGCCAGAAGGTTGGGGCCCGCCTTTCAGCTTTGGTACAGGTTTCCGCCATAATTTCTCTGGGGTTCAAACAGCTACAACTGAAGCGCCTGCTGCACAAGGTTCGGCGTTTATTCCAAATCAGGGGGTAACTTTTTCCCAAATCACTATGGCACTTTCTCAACCCACTATGACAGTTCCGACCCCTACGGTTCACACTGTTCCTTATGATGGCAATGAGATTTATCATGATCAAGGTGATAGCACAAATCAGCGTAACCTTGTGGAAGATCTCCAAGAACAGTTCAACAAGATTCAATTGGAAGTCAAGGCTATTCGTGGCAAAGATTTGTTTGGAAAGAATGCCCAGGAGCTATGTTTGGTTCCTAGTGTACAAATACCAGCTAAATTCAAGGTCCCAGACTTTGAGAAGTACAAAGGTAGTTCTTGTCCACAAAGTCATCTCGTGATGTATGCCAGAAAGATGTCTACTTATGCAGATAATCATCAGTTGCTTATCCATTACTTTCAAGACAGTTTGACTGGTGCCGCACTGAAGTGGTACACAAGCTTGGATAGCACTAATATTCGAACATTCAATGACCTAGGTGAGGCCTTTGTCCGACAATACAAGTATAACTCGGATATGGCTCCAGACAGAGATCAGCTTCGGTCCATGGCTCAGAAAGATCATGAAGCTTTCAAAGAGTATGCCCAACGATGGAGAGAAACTGCTGCTCAGATTAATCCACCGTTAAAAGAGAAAGAGATGACAAAGATCTTCTTGAATACTCTCAGTCCGTTTTATTATGAACGCATGATTGCTAGTGCTCCAAGTGATTTCACCGAAATGGTAAACATGGGGATGCGTCTAGAAGAAGGAGTCTGAACCGGACGTCTAACTAAAGAAGGTGGATCTTCAAGCGGAACCAAAAAGTTCGGAAGTGGTTTCCCAAAGAAGAAAGAACAAAGTGTTGACATGGTATCCCAAGGGAGGCCAAGAGGAAATGTCAATCGTCAACGACAGGTTGCTGCTATCACACCAGTCGTTAACACAACACCAAATCCGGGATTTACTCCTCAGTTTCAGCAACAACAGCCTCGACAACAGGCTCAGCAGCTTAACAATAATCAGAATCGTGTACAAAGAGCTCCACAGTTCGATCCGATTCCAATGACCTATACAGAATTGTACCCTGCTTTAATTGAAAAAGGTCTCGTTCAAACTAGAGCACCACCACCAGTACCTGAGAGACTCCCATGGTGGTACAAAGCTGAGGTCTCATGCCCTTATCATCAAGGAGCACCTGGCCATGATCTTGAGCATTGCATAGCTTTGAAATATGAAGTTCAGAGGTTGGTTAGATCTAACCTTCTCTCTTTCAGAAATTTGAACCCTAATGTGCAAGCAAATCCGCTGCCCAATCATGGAGGGCATGTTGTAAACATGGTATATGGATGTCCTGGCCAATACCGAGTCTATAATATCAACTTCTCAAGAGCAGATTTGGTACAAATGCACGCTACTCTTTGTCGGGGGCAGAATTTTTGCCAGCATCAATACGGTTCCTGTAGAATATGTTGTGTGGATCCTCACGGGTGTTCGATTGTGAGAAGAGATCTCCAAGTTTTGCTAGATAATGGTACTATTGAGATCTACAGAAATAGGGATGAAAATGAAGTTAACATGATAGGATGTTATCCGCATGAGCTTTTAGTCTCAGATATCAACTCGGAAATGCCTACAGTTAACGTCATCGTTCCTCATTTCAACATGCCCGAACGCATAGAAGTTACTTACAACAAGCCAAAGGTTCCTATTGCTCCTTTGATCATTTGTCTACCTGGACCTGTTCCTTATGACTCTGACAAGGCAGTTCCATACAACTACAATGCAACAATGATAAAGGATGGACAAGAAGTTCCTTTACCAACTCTTTCATCTGTCGTGAACATCGCTGATGTGAGTCGAGTAACAAGAAGTGGACGTGTGTATACTCCACTACCTCCAAAGCAGCCTGTTGCTCCTGTAACTGGGCAAAATCCTGTTAATACACCAGTAGGGAATCCTGTGGAAACTCCAGTCAGTAATACAAACGCTGATGTTGGTCAATCCAGTGGAACCAATGTCAATCCTGATTTTGATGAAATTTTGAAGCTTATCAAAAGAAGTGAATACAAGATTGTGGATCAGCTTATGCAGACTCCTTCAAAGATCTCAATACTTTCATTGCTTTTAAACTCTGAAGCCCACAGGGAAGCCCTGATGAAGGTCTTAGATCAAGCTTTTGTAGATCATGATGTGACTGTTGACCACTTCGATGGGATAATAGCCAACATAACAGCTTGTAACAATTTAAGCTTCTGTGATGAGGAACTCCCCGAGGAGGGCAGAAATCACAATCTTGCTTTGCACATTTCTATGAACTGTCAGTCAGACTCTTTGTCCAATGTGTTGGTAGACACCGGATCTTCCTTGAATGTGATGCCAAAGACGACTCTTGCTCGCTTGTCTTACCAAGGGATGCCTATGAAATTCAGTGGTGTAGTTGTCAAAGCATTTGATGGTTCGCGAAAATCTGTTATCGGCGAAGTCAACCTTCCCATGACAATTGGTCCACAAATATTTCAAATCACCTTCCAGGTCATGGACATTCAAGCTGCTTATAGCTGTCTGTTAGGACGACCATGGATTCACGAAGCAGGGGCAGTAACTTCTACGCTCCACCAAAAGTTAAAATTTGTAACAAATGGAAAATTGGTAACAATAAGTGGAGAACAAGCCTTGATGGTGAGCCATTTATCCAATTTCTCTTTCATCAGTGCTGATGATGTGGAAGGAACTCAGTTCCAAGGTCTCTCTTTAGAAGACGAATCTTCCAAGAAGAAAGCATCGATCTCTTCTTACAAAGAGGCAGTGAAAGTAGTGAAAGATGGAACTACCACTGGCTGGGGGCAAGTTGTGATCCCTACCAAGAATGAAACTAGAGCAGGTCTCGGATGTTCACCAACATTCTCAAACTGCACCAAGAAGGATGAAACCCTTCGTCCGATCAAAGAAACATTCATTAGTGGAGGATTCCTTAACCCAATTCCTCAAGAGGTTAATGTCCTTATTGAAGAATGCATCGAAGAAGGTCTCTCCGATACTGAAGAAGAATGGAAATGTTATCTCAATGACTCGGGATACATATCTCAGGAAGAACCATATCCTCCTTCAGAGAAATCCAAAGGCAAAGAAACTGAGCCTGTTCCTGCAGATATCTGGGACACCTTGGGACAACCAAGTGGAAAATTTGATTATATGGTGAAATACACTGCACCTGAAAGTTACAAGATTGCGATTGAAGATATCCAGCCAACTGGATGGGGAGATTCCTTTGAATATAATAGTCAACCAGGAGAGGCTTATCAGCCCTCTCAATTTTCTCAGCAGCCTGAAGTTACTAAAGATTTCGGATTCAATGCATCTGCCAAGGTTTATAATCCTGAAGATGGTTACTATCACATAAATGCCATTTTTGAAGATGAAGGGGAAGATGGTCCCGCAACTGACTCAGAAAGTGTCGCTGACAATGAGTCTCTTCATCCTGAAGACTGGGAAATACATCCTGAAAATTCTGAAGATTGTGACTCGTCTTATGCTCTTCAAGAAGTAGAAGAAGACCGTTTCAACTCTACAAAGAACAAGGTTGACAAACCAGGACCTTCAAATCCTGCTCGACCAGCGGTCAATGTCAATACTGGGGATAATTCCGAGGGGAATTTTCCTGAATACATAATACACAGAGGAGTTCGTTGCTACTGGAAGGCTGTCGACGTTCCGAATGTTGTTCGCCGCTCAAAGTAATCACCTCGCTGTTATTTTGACCTCCTGCCTTGCCCAAAGCAGAGAGATGTTTTATAGGGCTTTGCTTTTAAATGTTCCGCCCGAATAACTTTGTGTATAGGGCTTTGTTTTAAAAGTTTCCCTCTTTGTCCTGCCCAAGGCAAATGAGTTTGTGTTTAGGGCTTTGTTTCAAAAATGAATCATAAATAAAGTGTCATTTTGAATTCCCTACATTATATGTTTTTATTTTTGCTTTTTTCTGGAAATGGTAATCCTAAAAAACCAAAATAAAAAAAAAACTTTTTCAAAAAAAAAATCTGCATACACTCCTGCATTCATAAATTTTCTGAAATAAATATAAATCATATGTGCAGATTTACTATTGATAAACCCATTGAATGCAATAACCCTATGCCCTCTCCCAACTTTGAGTTTCCTGTGTTCGAAGCCGAAGAAGAGGAAGAAGAGGAGATCCCGGACGAGATCTCTCGATTACTTAAGCACGAGGAAAGAGCCATTCTGCCTCACAAAGAGCCTTTAGAAAAGATCAACTTGGGTTCTGAAGAAGACAAAAAAGAAGTGACCATTGGATCGCTGCTTGATGCTGATATCAAGAGTAAGTTGACAAACCTTCTCAAAGAATATGTTGACGTGTTTGCCTGGTCCTACCAAGACATGCCTGGGTTGGATACCAATATTGTTCAGCATTACTTGCCATTGAAGCCAGAATGTCCGCCGGTTAAGCAGAAATTGCGAAGGACTCACCCTGACATGGCTAACAAGATCAAAGTGGAAGTTCAAAAGCAACTCGACGCAGGTTTTCTAGTCACCTCTGAGTATCCTCAATGGTTGGCCAACATAGTGCCAGTTCCGAAGAAAGATGGCAAAGTCAGAATGTGTGTTGACTACCGTGACTTGAACAAGGCCAGTCCAAAAGATGACTTTCCATTACCACATATCGACATGCTGGTCGATAACACTGCTAAGTTCAACGTCTTTTCCTTCATGGACGGGTTCTCCGGTTATAATCAGATCAAGATGGCTCCCGAAGACATGGAGAAGACATCTTTCATCACCCCATGGGGTACCTTTTGCTACAGAGTGATGCCATTTGGATTAAAAAATGCAGGCGCAACTTACCAAAGGGCGATGACTACTCTCTTTCATGACATGATGCATAAAGAAATTGAAGTTTATGTGGACGACATGATAGCCAAGTCCAGCACAGAAGAAGAACATATTGAATACCTTTTGAAGTTGTTTCAACGACTAAGGAAATATCAGCTTCGCTTGAATCCTAACAAATGTACTTTTGGGGTTAGATCTGGAAAACTCTTGGGTTTCATTGTCAGCCAAAGAGGTATTGAAGTAGATCCCGACAAAGTCAGAGCTATTCAAGAGATGCCTGCACCAAAAACTGAAAAGCAAGTAAGAGGATTTCTCGGACGATTGAACTATATCTCCAGATTTATCTCTCAAATGACTGCTACATGTGGGCCAATTTTCAAGCTTCTCCGCAAAGATCAAGGGGTTGTATGGACTGAAGATTGCCAGAAAGCGTTCGACAGTATCAAAGAGTACCTGTTAGAACCACCGATATTGATTCCTCCAGTTGAAGGAAGACCGTTAATCATGTACCTTACTGTGTTGGAAGAATCCATGGGTTGTATGCTTGGACAGCAAGATGAAACCGGTAAGAAGGAGCATGCCATCTATTACTTGAGTAAGAAATTCACAGACTGTGAGTCTCGTTACTCCATGCTCGAAAAAACATGTTGTGCTTTGGCTTGGGCTTCAAAACGTCTCCGCCAATACATGATCAACAATACTACTTGGTTAATCTCCAAAATGGATCCGATCAAGTATGTCTTTGAGAAGCCTGCCTTAACAGGAAGGATTGCCCGATGGCAAATGCTGTTATCCGAATATGACATTGAATACCGTGCTCAAAAAGCGGTCAAAGGAAGCATTCTCGCCGATCATTTGGCGCATCAACCAATTAATGAATATCAATCTCTCAAGTTTGACTTTCCTGATGAAGATGTCTTGTACTTGAAGATGAAAGATTGTGACGAACCGTTACCTGAAGAAGGTCCTGAGCCTGGATCAAGATGGGGCCTAATTTTCGATGGAGCAGTAAACGCTTTTGGCAATGGAATTGGGGCAATCATCATCACTCCCAAGGGTACTCATATCCCATTCTCCGCCAGACTGCTATTTGATTGTACCAACAACATCGCAGAATACGAAGCTTGTATCATGGGTCTCGAAGAAGCCATTGACTTAAGGATCAAGATCCTCGACATATATGGAGATTCAGCTCTCGTGATCAACCAAATCAAAGACAAGTGGGAAACTTACCACCCTGGCTTGATTCCTTACAGAGATTATGTAAGACGTCTTTTGACTTTCTTCAACAAGGTGGAATTGCATCATATACCTCGAGATCAGAATCGAATGGCAGACGCCTTGGCTACTCTATCTTCCATGTTCAAAGTCAATCATTGGAATGATATGCCTACAGTTAGAATCACGCGCCTTGAAAGGCCCGCCTATGTGTTTGCAACTGAAGCAGTCATCGATGATAAACCGTGGTTCCACGACATCAAACGCTTCCTTCAAACTCAAGAGTACCCACTTGGGGCATCAAACAAAGATAAGAAAACTCTAAGGAGACTTTCTGGCAGTTTCTTCCTGAACGGAGATGTGCTATACAAAAGAAACTTCGACATGGTTTTGCTCAGATGCGTGGACAGACACGAAGCAGACATGTTAATGCATGAAGTGCATGAAGGGTCCTTTGGAACTCATTCAAACGGGCATGCAATGTCCAAAAAGATGTTAAGAGCAGGATACTATTGGTTGACAATGGAATCTGATTGTTATAAACACGTGAAGAGATGTCACAAGTGCCAGATCTACGCAGATAAGATCCATGTGCCACCGACTCTACTCAACGTTCTCTCATCTCCGTGGCCTTTCTCCATGTGGGGTATCGACATGATTGGAATGATCGAACCAAAAGCTTCAAACGGTCATCGTTTCATCTTAGTAGCAATTGCTTACTTCACCAAATGGGTCGAAGCAGAATCTTACGCCAATGTTACAAGACAAGTGGTTGTGAGGTTTATCAAGAATAACATCATTTGCCGATATGGTATTCCCAGCAAGATCATTACTGACAATGGTTCAAACTTGAACAACAAGATGATGAAAGAATTATGTGAGGAATTCAAGATTGAGCATCATAACTCTTCTCCTTACAGACCAAAAATGAACGGCGCCGTTGAAGCTGCTAACAAGAACATTAAGAAGATCATCCAGAAAATGGTCGTCACTTACAAAGACTGGCATGAAATGCTGCCATTTGCTTTACATGGGTACCGTACTTCAGTGCGTACTTCAACAGGGGCAACCCTTTTTTCTCTAGTATACGGCATGGAAGCTGTGCTCCCTGTAGAGGTTGAAATCCCATCAATGAGAGTCCTCATGGAGACCAAGTTATCAGAGGCTGAATGGTGTCAAAGCAGATACGATCAGTTGAACTTAATCGAAGAAAAACGTATGACTGCTCTATGCCATGGACAGTTATACCAAGCAAGGATGAAACAAGCCTTCAACAAAAAGGTTCGACCTCGTGAATTTCAAGAAGGCGACCTCGTGCTTAAAAAGATCTTGTCTTTTCAACCAGATTCTAGGGGCAAATGGTCTCCTAATTACGAAGGCCCGTATGTTGTCAAAAGAACATTTTCTGGCGGCGCCATGATTCTTACAACCATGGATGGTGATGAACTCCCACATCCTGTGAATGCTGATGCAGTCAAGAAATACTTTGTCTAAAAAAAAAATACAAAAGAACATCTCGGTAAGTTGAAAACCCGCAAAGGGCGACTTAGGCAAAAATGAGCGTCTCGGTGGACTGAAAACCTGAAAAGGCGGTCCAGGCAAAAATTAGAGACAATAAACAGAAAAAATGCATCCTGGTAGATTGAAAACCTGAAAGGGCAATCTAGGCAAAAATTAGGGATTAATGACAAAGTAACTGCATCAGTCCATACTTCGTCACCTGAAAAGTCTGTACGTCATCAAAGGATCTTCAATCAAATCATTGCCAATCTGAAGCAACAAGCACAGTTGGAACTCAAAGTTGTTAGAGGGAATAGTGGTTATTGCTTTCAATGTAGCCTTTTCCGCATAATTACCATTTCCAACTTTTGTAAATACTCCATGGAATCACGCCTTTAGCTGATTTCCATCCTATTAAATAAATTTGAGCCTTGTGCCCATTTGTTTGCAATCTTTAATTTCTTTCAGCTTGCAAAATGACGCTTTAATTGTGTTATTCACTTTTGCAACAAAAAAGAAAAAATAAGTTTTAATTGAATTTACTTCACTTTTCTTTTTCAAAATAAAAGCGAAATTTTCCTTTGAGTTACGAACAACAGAAGGAACATCAGCAGTCGTCTCCATAGGATGAACAAAAGGATTCTCCCTGAAAAATTGTTGAGACAACGGTATTCTGGTCCCAGAAAAGAATTCCTGAAGCAATTACCCCTCGAGGTAAAGAAGCTCTTCTATCCCCAGCGAAGAAGCTCTTTTATCCCCAGTGAAGAAGATTTTCCATCTCCAGTGAGGAGGTTCTTCCATCTCAATAAGAAAAGATGCTTATCTTCCCCAGAGAAGTTTAAAGCACGCAACACCATTCATCACCTGTGTTATCTACACCGTGTTGAAGAACATTTGCCAAGTATCTGGTTGTATTGCGACGTCGGTCCTTCTCCAGTATATACTTCATTGTCTGTCAGTCTCGTCAGCATGCATGCTACATTCATGACATTCATCATTCATACATATTTGCATCATTTATGCATTCTTGCATTTTTCAATAATTGCTTGTTCAGGATATATCTATCCCAAAAAAGAAGAGAAAAAAAAAAAGAAAAAGAAAAAAAGAAATAAGTATGGGCGTGTCATCTCTCCAGTAGGTTGTCACCCATAAGCAGAAAGAACATCTTCTTTCTCCAGTTCCCCACTGAGATCATTCCTCGTGGAAGAAGGTTGCTTTAGTTTCTCCTCTCAAAACAAAGGAGAAAATCCCCAGTTGAGTTCATCCCTCATTGGGTACAAAGTCTTGTTTGACCGTTTCTTTCCAATTCATTTTTGGTTAGAACCTTGTCTTTACCAAAAATTCAAATTCCGATTCTCCAAATAGAGTCAAGAAAAATTGAACCATAAACAATCGCCTTGTCATCTGAGCGGTTTATTTCTCTTTCAAAAGATTTTTCCTCTCCAGGAAATCAATCGTGAAGACCATTTGACAATCAGGGCTTTATTACTGTTCACAAGGCTGAATAACCAGTAATTTCCCTAGCAAAGTCTCCAAGATCATTTTATCACTCGGCTGATAATTGATCATGTCTTCAAAACCGCTGTCACAAGGCTGATAGTCGGTAACCCTTTTGTTCTGGTTATATTATTAAACATGTCTATCACAAGGCTGATAGTCGGTAATATTAACCGAACCTTTGAAACTCTTTTTACCTTGTCAAGTCTATCACCATGCTGATAGTCGGTAATACAGTTTCATACCTTTCACCTTCGCATTATTAAACAAGTCTATCCCCATGCTGATAGTCGATGATGTCGATAGGTAAGCTTTTCTTACAAAGCTATCATTCCCCGGTGAAGCATACACTTGCTTTCCCGAAAAGACAAAACGGATTCTCTTCCTAAAACGGATTGAGGTATCCTTCCCAACCTCTTTTCCCCAGCGGAGTCAGTTCTTGATATCCCCTCGGTAAAGATATCCTTGCATCATTCGCAATTTTGGTATCTTAGGTCCAAAATTTGCGTCTTCTGATATTTAAGTCTCTTCCACCCTATCGAAACGAAGATTTTCAATCTTCATATCTCAGGTTGAAGAAACTTAAATAGGGGCATCTGTCATACCCCAATTTTTGACCTAAGATACCACCTCATATCATTGCATATACATCATTTGCATCTCTAACAAATTGCATAGCTTGTGTTTGTTATTTGTGACTCAGCAGGGTTTAATCAAGAAATCACTCATCAGTACAAGTAACAATCAATTAGGGTTTTGTTCTCCCTTCATCTCAAATGAATCATCTTCATCAATAATCAACATTTGGTCCTCAGAGATTCATTTCAACAAGCTCAACAGCTTTGAATCGACTGAATTAGGGTTTTGACTGAAGACAGCACACTCCTGACTTTTGCTCAGAATTTGACCTAATGGCTTGGGACATGACCTCAAGACCCCAAATGCATCATTTTGACCTAATCCATTGGCTCATAACATCTCCTACACAAAGATTGATCAGACAAATCCTCAGATCAGGGTTTTGAACTATCAGGGACTGAAATCAGGGATCACATTTGGGAAACCCTAAAAATCCCCAGGAAGTCAATCAAAGGTTTCAATCATCTTCAAATAATCCCTATGACAATATCCAATGAAGATTGTGTCTCAATTCAAGATCTACAGTCATCAATTTCATCAGGTCGACAATTAGGGTTTTTGACCTAATTCACTGAACAACTGACTTTTTAATCAGGACATGGTGCCACAACTCAAAACATGGCTCAATATCCTCTAATGCTTCAATGTGATCCATTTATACCATTCATTTGGTGAGGATAGCCTATTTCATTTGAAATCTCCAGAAGCGCGATTCGTTTGAAAAAGTCAACTGTACAAGAACACCTTTGACTTTTGGGAATTTTGGTCAACCATGACTTTTGAAGTTTTGAATTATCAATAGATGATATATAAAGTCATTTGATCAAGAAAAATCAAGAAAATCAATCAAGAATCAAAAAGTCAAAAGTTTGACTTTCCATACTTAGAAAAATTCTAAGTGTTTTTCAATGGTTTTTTCCAAACTTTGGAAGGGAATTTCTCAAAATTTCACCTACAAACTGAAAAAAACTTCCAACATGAAAGTTGTAGATTTTGATCCAATAAACAACTTTGTCACATATAATTTTTTTCCATAAGATCAACCATTTAAGAGATGTGGAGCTTCAAAGTTGGTATCTTATGAAAATTTTACTTAAAACTTCATTTTCTTCAAAGTTCATGGAACTTTTTCACCCATTTCCTTAAGAGACTTGAGGAAACTTTCAACTAGGCTTTTGAAGTATGTAACATGAGCTTTCCAAAATGTCCAAGAGCATGAAAAAATATGGAGTATAGCCATAGTTTTGAATTTTGACATTAGTGAACTTTTCACTTGAAATTTCATGCCATTTTCACTAAGTTATGAACCAATTTGCCAAATGATCCAAATAATGATGCATAGATGCAATAATTGGTAGATATTTTCTGATTTGAGATCAGAATGGAAGAGGATAAGAAGCTTGAGAAATAACCATGGTTAAGTCACTTTTAACCATTTGCATTTAATGTGAAAGATTCCATTTTATCTCTTAAGCCAAATCATCATTCTTGATCAACTTGCAAGAGCTTTGTATTCAGAAACTTTGGCCTATAAATAGAGGTTCAAATCATCTTCAAACTCACACCAAAACCTCATAATCATAGGTTTTCTCTCTTCTTTCTTAAGTTACAAGTTTCATGAGTTTCAAAGAGGGAGAATTGCAATTTCCATTTTCTTGCAATTTCTGAGCAAAGTGAGGGTTCTAACATCCCATAAACATCAAATGTGATGTGTTTGATCCATCCACACACCCAAAAACACCTTAAAACTCAGAATCATCATCTCACCTCCAAATATGCATAACATTAGCCTTATCATGCCAAAATGAAATCCAGGCCAATTCTGTCCAAGTTAATCATCCAAACACATTCCATATACCATATATGAACTGTTCCAACCATCATACATGATCTGAAACACCAAAATCACTAAGCTTGATTCTCACTTGAACCATACTGCAGTTCGGGTACCACAAGGTGATCAAGAGGTTTTTAATTCACTCCAAGCATCCAGACATGTTCTATAATGTCCATTGAAGTTGTCCAGATTGAGCAACAACATCTGTAACACCTCCAGGCTCAAATTCGATTTCCAGCTTTGTCGTTTTTGAAGGTAAGCCTCATGAACTTCAAACTCATACTTGCACGCATCATAAATGAAATGTGAGCATACCATCTTGTTTCTGCACCTATGAGGATCATTAACCCTCAATCAATTGCATCTTAACTTGCACATACACGATTTTAGAATGAATCATAGAATTAGGGTTCTTCGTGTTCATCAGAGAATTGACCCCCTTAGAGTGAAAATAAATGGAATTAAATACCACCATCGTGATCCTTGTGAAAAAACGAGTGAATTAGACCCTTCACTTGATCAATTTGATTCAGTTTCCAGAATTTTCAAATTCAAATGGGATTCATGTTCTTGGCGCCATATTTTTGAAACTGAATTTGGTAACTTGACTCAAAATATAACCTAATCCTTGCCTTTGATAATCAGACCACGCGCGTGGTCCAGTTGGTTATGTTTTTGAGTGGTGAGCGTGAGGTCGTGGGTTCAAACCCTTGTGGAGACAAAACCATTTTTTTTAGTACCTATTTTCTTTCATTTTCTTCACAACTTCAATTAATTATTTAACTAACCAAATTAATTCATTTTTCATTCATTTTTTACACACCTCTTATTTAATATATATATTTTATGAATATAAAAAAAAATCACAAAAAAAGATTTATTTAATATGCTTTTAATTAGGTTTAAAATGATACATTTTTAAATGTTTTTAAATACTTTAAATATTGTTTTTTCATTTAATTTTCAAACCTAATCACTTATAAATATTTTGTGATCAAACCCTAATCATTTAGGTGTTAATTAAGCATAATCTTTTTGTTTATCTTGATTAATTTGATTTCTTTCAATTTCAAATCGTTTTAAAACAAGCGATCGCAATTCTTTTCAAAAACGATAAACCATCTCTTTTTGATTTCAAAAGAAACTATTGATTAAATCTTTTTATTTGATCAATTGATTTTCAAAGCGATGTGGGGCCTCTCGAATATTAGAGAGTATAAGACCCACTCCTTTTTTCCTTTTATACAATTTTTTCTTTGAACAGAAAACTCTTTCAAAACAATACTTTTCAAACTGTTTTCAAAACAACAAACGACGCGTCTGTAAATAAACCATCGACCGTGTTTTGTAAAATACCACGGGCCTCCACGTAGGTATAAGTCCCAAGCCCCTTTTGTACATACCCATTCCAGTACATGAAATTAGGTATTTCATTGTACGCTTTTTGTACATATCTCAATCTGTTTTTAACTTTGAATAACAAACCAAAAATGAAGGTTTCTTTAAATCTTCCCAAAAATATATCATGGGCCTCCATGTAGGTATAAGTCCCAAGCCCTTTTGTAAATACCTGTTTACATAGCTTTGAATAAACTCAAGTGGACTTCTCCCCGAGTGTGAGTCCCGAGCCCTGTGTATACAAATGGATCATGCTTACAGGTATATTTCCTTCATAAACTCCATTATATACACACACTTTGTCATATATATATGCTTATTCATAACCTGTTCATGTTTGTTCATGTTTGTTCATAATTGTTCATGTTTGTTCATATGTGTGATATGTGTGCTTGTTCAACTTAGTACAACACTAGGTTCCCCATAGCCTCCTATTGGGCTTCGTGCAAAGAATCTTCCCTAGTTTAGGTTAGGACATAGAGTATGGTTTCCCGGTGAAATCGCTCTAAGAGCTCAAACCAACTATACCATGCCTCCCCTTGGGCTTTGTACAAACGAGTGACCCTCCCATAGCCTCCTCTTGGGCTTACAATGCAAGGACCCTGGATTGTCCCTCCCATAGCCTCCTCTTGGGCTTACAATGCAAGGACCCTCGGATAGCCTCCTCTTGGGCTTCGTACAAGGACCCACAGGCTTCTTATAAGCATCCCCAATATCCAAAACAAATACCCTAGGAGATTAGACATTTTTCATCTCTATGCTAGGAGTATCTCTTCTATATCATCACAAACAATCAATCAATCAATCAAACGTTTTGCCACAAGGCTGGCTAATCAATCAAACTTCTTTTGCCACAAGGCTGGCTAATCAATCAAACTTCTTTTGCCACAAGGCTGGCTAATCAATCAAACTGTTTTACCACCGTACTGGCTGATTAAATCAAAGTTTTTGTCACAAGGCTGACTTCATTGAAACTTTTGCCACGAGGCTGGCTGATTAATCAAAACTTTTTGTCACAAGGCTGACTTCATTGAAAGTTTTTGCCACAAGGCTGGTTAAACAAACAAAAATCAAACAGATATATGTGATGATATAGATTAGATACATCTAGCATTTAGACGACATTTGTCTATTTTCCTTTGCTTCCACTAGCATAAGTGGGAACTACGATTGCTCTGACTTTCTCAACATCCCTTTGAGAATACGTAGGCACAAGGTCGATCCTTGGCGAGCAAAACAAAACAAAAAAAACCATTCAAACCTTAGCACCCGTAGACCCCGAGCTACAGATGCTCTGATTCCCTCTAAGGGATATGTATGCAGAGGATCGCGATGATCTTTGCGAGCATAATCAAACAAACACCTTAGGTCCCACCTATTTCACAAGAACCTCCACCACAACAAGAATGGAATAAACAAAACAAAGAAACCTATAGAGTACTATAGATACGTTGGGTGCTAATACCTTCCCTTCGTATAACCAACCCTCTTACCCGGAATCTCTCCCCCACTTTTTAGGTTATTGCAGCTTTTTTCCTTTTCCTACTTTGGAAACAATAAAAAGTTTGGTCGGTACAAAAGAAAAATCATTTTTTTGAGCACTCGAGCCCAAAGAAGGCATCAGGTGTCTCATCCCGAAAAAAGGACAAACGATTTTTCGCCCGCGACAACGAGGACGTCATGTACCTCAAGATGAAAGATCGCGACGAGCCACTACCAGACGAAGGACCTGAGATAGGATCCCAATGGGGCTTAATTTTTGACGGAGCTGTCAATGCTTATGGACGAGGAATTGGGGCAATCATTGTTACACCTCAGGGTACCCATATTCCATTTACTGCCAGATTAACTTTCAAATGCACAAACAATGAGGCCGAATATGAAGCTTGCATCATGGGTCTCGAAGAAGCCATGGATCTAAGAATTAAACACTTGGATGTATATGGAGATTCTGCTTTGGTCATTAATCAAATCAAAGGAGAATGGGAAACACGCCAACCAGGGCTAATTCCTTACAAAGACTACGCAAGAAGATTGTTACCATTCTTCGACAGGGTAGATTTTCATCACATCCCTCGTGAAGAAAACAACTTGGCTAATGCATTAGCCACACTCTCTTCCATGATTAGGATAAATCATTGGAATGACATTCCTCAGATCGATGTTATGCGCCTGGATAGGCCCGCTCATGTTTTCACAATAGAAGCAATCATCGACAACAAACCGTGGTATCACGACATCAAGAACTTTCTTCAAAAGCAAGAGTACCCTCTTGGGGCGTCAAAGAAAGATAGAAAGACTTTGAGAAAGTTAGCTTGTAGATTCTTCCTGAATGAAGATGTTCTGTACAAGAGAAACTTCGACATGGTTCTGCTCAGATGCGTTGACAGAAAAGAAGCAGAAATACTCATAAGAGAAATACATGAAGGTTCCTTTGGTACTCACACCAATGGACATACCATGACAAGGAAAATACTGAGAGCAGGATATTATTGGCTGACAATGGAGTCAGATTGCTACCAGTACGCAAAGAGGTGTCACAAATGTCAGATCTACGCCGATAGAATTCATGTGCCACCATCTCTTCTCAACATACTCTCTTCCCCTTGGCCTTTCTCCATGTGGGGAATCGACATGATCGGAATGATCGAACCAAAAGCGTCCAACGGACATCGCTTCATCCTGGTAGCCATAGCCTATTTCACCAAATGGGTTGAAGCAGCTTCATATGCGAATGTTACAAGACAAGTTGTCGTCAGGTTTATCAAGAATCACATCATCTGTCGCTACGGCATTCCTAGCAAGATAATCACTGACAATGGGTCAAATTTGAATAACAAAATGATGAAGGAGCTTTGTGAAGAATTCAAGATTGAACATCACAACTCATCTCCTTACAGACCAAAGATGAATGGAGCTGTAGAAGCAGCTAACAAAAACATCAAGAAAATCATTCAGAAGATGGTCATCACTTACAAAGATTGGCATGAAATGCTCCCGTATGCTCTTCATGGTTACCGTACATCAGTACGTACTTCGACTGGAGCAACTCCTTTCTCCCTTGTATATGGCATGGAGGCAGTCCTACCAATAGAGGTTGAGATTCCATCAATGAGAGTCTTGATGGAAGCAAAATTAACAGAAGCCGAGTGGTGTCAAAGCAGATTCGATGAATTGAACTTAATCGAAGAAAAGTGCATGACAGCTTTATGTCATGGTCAGCTATATCAACAAAGAATGAAGAAAGCTTTCGACAAAAAGGTCCGACCTCGCACAATCAAAGAAGGCGACCTTGTACTCAAAAAGATTCAATCTTTTCTCACAGATTCGAGAGGGAAATGGACTCCCAATTATGACGGCCCCTACGTGGTCAAGAGAGCTTTCTCAGGAGGAGCCTTAATACTCACGACTATGGATGGAGAAGAATTCACCCGTCCTGTGAACGTCGACGCAGTCAAGAAATACTTCGCCTAAATAAACAAAAGAACAGCTCGCTAAGTTGAAAACTCGCAAAGAGCGGCTTAGGCAAAAAAGAGCGTCTCGGTGAATCGAAAACCCGAAAGGGCGATTCAGGCAAAAATTAGAGACATAAAAAAATAATAATAATCAATCCCGGTAGACTTAAAACCCGAAAGGGGTAGTTTACGCAAAAGTTAGGGACATATGGCAAGTAACTGTGTTCAGGACAAACTTGATCATTTAAATCCATAGCGGAGTATTCATCAGCAGTAGGTCATCTTCTACGAAGCACGAATACAGCGCAATTCGGAGTGGAAGGGAAAGATAACGGTCGTCACGTTTCATCGTAGCCCTTTTCCCGAAAATTACCAATTTCCAACTTTGTAAATACTCCATGGAATCAAGCATTTGGCTGATTACCATTCCATATATAATAATTTGAGCCTTGTGCTTTTCTTTGCAATCTAGTCTTATTCAGTTTCTTGAAATGCATTTTAAGTTTAAACAGTCATTTTCTTGAAACAAATGTTTTCATAAAAATAAAATGAATTTACTTGCAAAAATAAAGGTGAAATTTCTTTCTAAGGTTTACAAACAATAGGAAGAATGCAAATAGTTGCTCCAAGAACGGTTGAGACTCCGGGAACCAAGATTTCCCCCATGAGGTTTGTAACATCCCGATTTTTATTACTATTTTATTAATAATATTAGTAATTATATTATTTGTGTGTTTTTAATGATTATTTGCTTATTTATTCATTTATGATGTTTGTTGAAATTTTTGCGTTTGAGACGATCTAGTCGGTATTAGTTCAGGATAGCGGATCAATATTTAATCAAAAAATTTAATATTTTAATATTTAGCATTTTTCGAATTTTTTGAGTAATTAAGATTAGACCGGAAATATGAGGCATTGAGTTATTGGAGGATTTTATTAGTATTTATTTTATTATACTATTTTATACTATTTGGTGTGTTAATTATTTATTTAATTATTTGATGTGTTAATTATTTATTTAATTATTTGGTGATATAATAATTAATTTAATTAATTGACTATGTGTATATTTGTATTGGTTTAGTTTATTGAGCTAAATAGATATATTAAGAGATTATGACTATTGGGCCTATTTATTTTAAGTAGAAATAATTGAGTGAGTTATATTTTCTTAAGCCCATTTTATAAACCATAAGTTAGTAAGGGTTAAGGAGAGTAGTCATTTCATTTCATTTGGTCATTTTGAAGAGAATAGAAGGTGGAGGAGAAGAGCAAAAGGGGAAGAACAAGGAGAAGCTAGGGTTTGAAGTACATTGAAGAGGTAAGGGGGAGAATCCCAAATCATTATGGGTTAGTATATGGGGATTATGGGTAGAGTTAATATGATTAGGTTTTGTTATTAGAATTTGAAAATCTTCCGTGAATAACATGTTTGGTCTACTCTATTAAAGTGTTGTCTTGTTGCTGTTGTGTGTAACGAAACCTGAAGAAAAAATGATGGATGGCAGTGTTGTTTTAACCTGTTTCCATTTTCCTCTATTTATTCGCTACTGTTGATATTACTTAGCCAAGGAACACATGAAATCACCAATACACTTTATTGGTAGGACTAATTACCGCTACTAGATATTTGTGTAATTATAAAAGTGAAACCCAATACACTTGTGATAGAAAGTGAATATATGAGTCACCAATAATACTTCATGGATGGATTCGCTACAGTCCCTATGCTAGAGTCACATGATCACTTAGTAAACTATTTTCTGCCTACTAAAATACACGGCTACTGTTCCTTGCTTGTGGCCAAGTGAAGAAAACTAAGATTCTTGGTGTTTGTAAAAGTAAAACGTGAAACAGGGCATCTACTTAGTAGAAACGCCACTGTCACTATTCACTGGCTATTGTGGTTTAACTTTGGTCAAATTTCAAACATGTACAACCATTATATTTTATTAATGAAATTAGGATTAGACACATGTATAGTTAATTGGCAAAGGATGTGTATCATACCATGTATAGGTTAGTTAGAATATATATATTAATCTACTTAGTTGGAATATATATATATATATATATATATATATATATATATATATATATATATATATTAATCTATTTAGTTAGAATATATATATATTAATCTATTTAGTTAGAATGTATACTAACTTTATTTATGTAATAACCTTACAAAAAATACATATATAGATTAATTGCCAATAGGTATAGTTAATGAAATTGGCTTTTATGTTAACAACAGTACACTCATGATAAAACGATATATGGGTATGCTTCTATTATGGTTCTAATATTTAATTTTTTTTAATAGCTAGATGGCATAAATCCTAATGGTTTGTTAGTTTAATATGAAAGCGAGTAAATCATATAAAATTGACAAATTGTGGGTTAGCATGTAATAGTATTAATTACTAGTGTTAATTGAAATGGTGGATTGAAATTGTGTGTTGACTATTATATGTGAATAGTGCTTATGTGATGAGAATGTAGTGTACAATATTGTGGATAATTCATTGAGTGAATTATTGTGGTATGCTAAATATTAAGATGGTAGAGATGATCTTAATTGCATATGTTTGATTAACATTGTACATATATTCATATCATGGATGCCTTGAAACAAAGGTGGTTTGCTTTGAAACAAAAGCGAGGCTTAGATTCTAAAGTGAATCGGAAGCGGTAAACTATATGTTTACGTTTTGGTGGGCTTTGGTCTTGTCCGGATCGGAAGCGTGGCTTGGATTCTAGATATTGAATCGGAAAGCGGTGAAATATTGGGTTCACAATTCGGTACCACATGCATAGCGTCACATATCTTGCATTGAGTCACATTAAAATTATGCGATAATTGAGTATGTGAAGTTGATGTAGTTGTGATATGTGTATGAGTTTGATAATTGAAAACGAGTGAAGTTTGAATACATATTTGATTAGATGTGTGAATATGTGAGAGTTATGATTGTGTACTTAATTGAGAATATAATAGTAGAATTGAAATATTATACTATTTAAGCTTGTTGTATACTCGATAACATGTGAAATATGCATTGATTACTATTATCTATTCCGTTTTACATAGTATGACTAATTACTTGAAGTGTTGATTTAACCATTATGTTCTGTTATACTTTCTTCATAATGGTTCGTATTCTCACCCTTCTGTTTTAATGTTGCCCTCGTTTGGCGACATGCAGGTTCTGGAGTTTAGTAGCCGCGTGTGACCTAGCCGGAGATTCTTCCTTGGTTATTGGAGATTAGGTAGTGAGTCGATGCTCTGGTCATGTAACACTGGGTAGACTAGGTGTATTGAACTCATGTTATGTTTGTGTATGTATTATGCTATGACTGGTGAACTTAATTATTGGTTACATGTCTTTTGAGAGGCTTACAAGCCAAACCTTTTGATTATGTTTTATGTTGGATTGAGACTACTAGTCGATGTATGATCATGGTATGGGACATGAATCATTATAAATCACATGAGTATCATATATTTCCGCTGTGAATGCATATCCAGGTTAAATTGTGATTTGATATTGAGTGTTATTAAAAATGACCAGGAGTATTGTGCTGTATAGATAAATGTTGTCAGTTTTTTTTAAGGTTTTTAGTTCTTCAAAAAGCATCAATGTGACGCCCTTTTGAATTATATGCATGTTATTCTCTGATTAATTGTTAAATATTTTGGGGTATAAAAAGGGGTGTTACAAGGTTGCTTTGCGAACATCTCCCGATAACGGATCTTCACTTCAAATCATATCACTCACTTCGGACAGCGGACAACTGATAACCAGATATTTCCAACAGAGTTCGAACTACAAGAAGAGGACATCTTCTGATCAACAAGAATTCGAGTCGTATCATAGGATTTTACATCCGCGACAATTCCATTCACATTCACTTTACATTTTATTATTGTCATTATATTCATGCATACATTACATCATAATTGCATAGTCTAAACAGGATTTGATCCTGTGAATGCCTAAGTCATTAAGGCATGAATTCAAGTTTCCCCTGCAAGTTCCGGAGAAAATTTTTCCTGCGGAACAACAGTTCATACACAAGGATTTCCCCAAGCAAGTCAACAGATGGTAGTCTCCCTCAAGGAGATAGTTTGTTCACTTTTGGAATTCCTCAGCCGAGATTCTCCCGCAAAGCGACACTCGACAATCTTCTTCAGATAAGATAGTCTATTTCGCATTCCCCACAGGGTCGATGAGCAGTTTCTCTTCTCCAAGTAGTGTGGATTCCTCGACATAATTGACAAGTGGACATTTTTCCTCCTGAAAAAAAAAACAGTTTGGTATTTCCCCAGCAAGGTCGAGAGATGCCACTTTTTCGTCAAAGAAAATAATTCAGAATCTCCCAGGAGATCGACAAATGATTCCCCAGCGGAGTCAGTGAATGGTAGTCTTCATCCAGGAGATAGTTCACGATCCCCAGCGGAGTCAGTGAATGGTAGTCTTCATCCAGAAGATAGTTCAGATTCCCCAACAAAGTCAGCAAATGGCAGTCTCTTTCAGCAGAAGACAGTTTGCTTACTTTCTTTCATGACAGGGTCGACAAATGGCAGTCTCTCCCAGTAGAAGACAGTTTGTTTCCTCAGCAATTGGCAAATGGCAGTCTTTTCCCAAGAAAAGACAGTTTGTCTGCTAAATACTCAAGAGATCGACAAATGGCAGTTTCTTCAAACAGTTTGTCTGTTTCTGGGATGTTTAACTCCCCACAGAGTCGATGAATGGCAGTTTTCCTATTAGGAAAACAATTTGTTGATTCCCCAGGCATCAGTCGACGAATGGCAGTTTTCACCCTGAAAACAGTTCGTCCGCCTTCAAACAAAGTCATTAGCCCCTCAAAAGATCATGAGGCCATATGACATTCTTTCAAAGACGTCAAGTCAAAAGGGAAGATGGTGAAGTTTCTTTACCTCCGTCAAATGGCATCTTACCTCCAAGCGCTGGTAAGAAGTTTGACGAGGAAACAAACCTTTGAAGTTTCTCTACAGCCGTCAAATGGCATCTTACCTCCAAGCGCTGGTAAGAAGTTTGACGAGGAAACAAACCTTTGAAGTTTCTCTACAGGCGTCAAATGGCATCTTACCTCCAAGCGCTGGTAAGAAGTTTGACGAGGAAACAAACCTTTGAAGTTTCTTTACTACCGTCAAATGGCATCTTATCTCCAAGCGCTGATAAGAAGTTTGACGAGGAAACAACCCTTGAAGTTTCTTTACTACCGTCAAATGGCATCTTATCTCCAAGCGCTGATAAGAAGTTTGACGCGGAAACAACCCTTGAAGTTTCTTTACTACCATCAAATGGCGTCTCATCTCCAAGTGTTGATGAGAAGTTTGATGAGGAAACAAACTTTTGGAAATTTTCTCTTTATTTGAGATATTGTCCAAACACAACTGAGACTAGTTTCGAGATATGGACATCCAAAACGAGAGGTGTAACGCCCGTATAATTTTAATATTAATTTAATTTTATTATTGAATTAATAATTAGAATTATTAAAGAAATTGTGGAAATAATGAATAAATGAAGTTTTTGGCTTTTGGGCCATATGTGGAAATAGAGGAAGAAGGGGGGGTGATTCTCTAAAACCTTTTTCTAATTTTATTATTTCATAAACATTGGAATTGGGAAAAAGAAAGAGCGTGAAAGAAAGAGGTCTGAAGAACGAAGAACGCGAAGGAGAACGATAGAGGGAGAGACCAAGAATCCAGAATTATCTGAGGTAAGGGGGGACTTGTCTTGATTATCATCTATTATCGGGTTAGGGGTTAGTAATGCTGAATAGATGTAGAATTCGGATCAATTGAGTCATATGATAGGTTTAGGGATTGTGTCAATTGTATGATATTTGACCCCTGTGTTTGAATCTATGATGTATGTGTTGTTATAATCTCAATTGATGTGTATTTGGTGCATTACGAGACGTAATTTGTGTTGTTTGTGCATTCTAATTCTCCATGTTCGCACTGGTATGTGTTGGGGTGTTTTGGGATACATGGAATGCTGTCTTTTCTGCAGATTGGGGATTTTAGAATCGCGGTTCGCGCCGCGTACATAGGGGAGGCGCCGCGAACCTGAAGGCATATGGTAAGGAAGTCTTGTTGCGTTCAGTACGCGCCGCGAACAGGTGACCGCGCCGCGAAGGCGTTGTTCCAAATCGTTCCGCGCCGCGAACATGTGTACGCGCCGCGAATGCGTTGTTTCGATTCGTTCCGCGCCGCGAATGTGTGATGGCGCCGCGTGCTGTTGATGTTTTGTGATTTTTTTAAGAAAGTTCAAAGAGGCATAACTTTCTAACCGTTGGTTCATTTGATGCGCCGTTTTGGGCTAAATGAACCTTATTAATCGATCTATGTGATGATGATTTGACTGGTTTTAAAATGATGATAACATATGTTGCTATTTCTTGATGATGATGATGATTGTAGCAAATATGTGCATGTTTTCGACATGATGATGTTAGAATTGTGGTTGAATGATGTTAATATATATGAACATACTTGAATGATGATGATGATTATTGAGGATGATGATGATAATGATATAAGTATGTTATATATGTTGCATTCATTCATGTGCATTGTTGATACTGTATCCATAAGGGATGTGTTGGATCAGTGAAGGGCATGATTCCCATTGTGTGGAATCTGTGCTGGCAGGGCCGTATCTGGATGATGATAGATCGGTCATGGGTTATACCCATTGGATGACGTTGGTACCACATGCATAGTGTCAGTTCATTCATATGCATGATTTATGACATGATTGGAGGTATTCCGGTGAGGTAAATGCTGATAATGCGTTGGTTGTTATTTGTTTTGTTTGTCTGTTTATGAAACAATTGGGTGAATGATGCAACTGTGACGTGTTATTGCTTTATAACCTTATAACATTTGTTAATTATGATGAGACTCACCCTTACATGTTGTCATTTTCAGACTGAAGATAGCGGCTGTTCGACTCGGTGAGGATTAGCTCATGAGTCAGTGTTTTTAGTTAGCGTCAGGTGTCATGCTCTGGTAGTTGTAACACTGGGAACGTTTGTTTGTGGTTTTGAATGTAACTCTATATTTATCTGTTTTGATTGAAGTCTGAAACATTTAGTAATAATGTAGACTTGATGTGGTATTTTCCGCTGCGTAGAACATGGTTTGGATAATGAGTTATGATTTTCAGGTGTTCGAATGATGCATGACTTGTGTGACGTGTATATTTGTTATTTATGAATTGTGATACCTCTCTACATGTTACTCTGATTTAATAATATGTTTAATTGCCGCGGGTTATTTAGAGGGGTGTTACAATAGTGGTATCAGAGCATAGTCGGTCGTGGTGACCAGAGTCTTAGTGTCAGTATCAGTTTTCCTGTGTATACGACTAATACGAGTTATTTGTCGATACTTGTTCTGACTGGATTGTTGTATTTAAGCAGAACAAATGGCTGGAAGAGGAGGAAGAAACGATGATGCTCTTGCTGAGGCTCTGGGCATGATTGCTGGTGTGCTTGGAGGAGGGACTGTAGGAACAGGGATTGGTGCTGATAGGCAACTGGGGAATTTTCAGAGGAACAGTCCTCCATTGTTCAAAGGCACGCACGATCCTGAGGGTGCTCAGAAATGGCTCAAAGAGATCGAGAGGATTTTCCGAGTCATAGATTGTGCTGAGAATCTCAAGGTGAGGTTTGGTACCCACATGTTGTCTGAGGAGGCTGATGACTGGTGGTTGACAACAAAAGCTGAACTGGATGCCGGCGGTACAGCGGTTACTTGGGCTATATTCAAAAGGGAGTTTCTGAGGAGGTATTTTCCTGAGGATGTCAGGGGCAGAAAAGAAGTGGAATTTTTGGAGTTGGTTCAAGGTAACATGACTGTACCAGAGTATGCTGCCAAGTTTGTGGAACTGGCAAAGTACTATGTGCACTACAACAACGACGAAGCCAGTGAATTCTCGAAATGTGTCAAGTTTGAGAATGGCCTCCGTGATGAGATCAAACAGGGTATCAGGTACCAGAGGATCCGGAGATTTGTTGATCTGGTGGATTGTAGCAGGATTTTTGAGGAAGATAGCATCAAGCTGAAGTCATCTCACTCTCGCGAGTTGGTTGACAGAAAGGGGAAGAAGCCTATGGACAGAGGTAAACCATATGGTAGAGGTAAACCTGTTGATTGGAAGAAACCCAGTGGGGGAGATTCCAGTGCTCGTATCAGATGCTACAATTGTGGTGAGATGGGACATCGTAGGAATGAGTGTAAGCTGAACCAGAAGAAGTGCTTCAAGTGTGAGGAAGTGGGTCATGTCGCGGCTGATTGTAGGAAGAGGGTGGTGACTTGTTACAACTGTGGTGAAGAGGGTCACATCAGTCCTAATTGTCCTAAGCCAAAGAAGAACCAATCGGGAGGAAAAGTTTTTGCCTTGACCGGGTCAGAGACTACTCCAGAGGACAGATTGATTAAAGGTACGTGTTTCATTCATGGCACACCTTTAGTTGCGATTATTGATACTGGAGCAACTCATTCTTTTATTTCTTTGGACTGTGCTACGAGGTTAAATCTTGAGATATCTGACATCAATGGAAGTATGATTATTGACACTCCTGCGTCGGGTTCAGTAACTACTTCATCTGCATGCTTGAATTGTCCGATTGATATTTTTGGTAGAGAATTCGGAATGGACTTAGTGTGCCTTCCGTTGAAAGAACTTGATGTAATCCTGGGAATGAACTGGTTAGAGTTCAACCGTGTTCATATCAACTGTTTTGAGAAGACGGTAACTTTTCCTGAAGAGAGTTGTGCTGATAATCTGGAAATGACAGCTAGGCAGGTGAATGAGGCTATCGGAGATGGTGCAACAGTATTTATGTTGTTCGCAATGATGAATGTGAAAGAAAAGGTGGCTAGTAGCGATTTACCTGTGGTGTGTGAATTTCCAGAAGTTTTTCCTGAAGATGTAAATGAATTACCACCGGAAAGAGAAGTGGAGTTTTCTATTGATTTGATTCCGGGAACCAGTCCAGTGTCGATGGCACCGTACCGTATGTCGCCGTCTGAGCTAGCCGAACTGAAGAAGCAGTTAGAAGAATTGCTGGAGAAGAAATTTATTCGTCCTAGTGTTTCTCCGTGGGGTGCGCCTGTGTTACTAGTAAAGAAGAAAGAGGGTTCGATGAGGCTGTGCGTAGATTACAGACAATTGAACAAGGTTACTATCAAGAATCGGTATCCATTGCCGAGGATTGATGATTTGATGGATCAGTTGGTTGGAGCGCAGGTATTTAGTAAAATTGATTTGAGGTCTGGGTATCACCAGATACGTGTGAAAGATGATGATATTCAGAAGACTGCTTTTAGAACAAGGTATGGACATTATGAGTATTCTGTAATGCCGTTTGGAGTTACTAATGCACCTGGTGTTTTTATGGAGTATATGAACAGAATATTTCATCCTTATCTCTACAAGTTCGTGGTGGTATTTATCGACGATATCCTGATATATTCTAAGAATGAGGAAGAACATGCCGAACACCTCAGAACTGTGTTAGAACTGTTGAAGGAGAAGCAACTTTTTGCCAAACTGTCGAAGTGTGAATTCTGGTTAGAAGAGGTTAGTTTTCTTGGACATGTGATTTCTAAGGATGGTATTGCTGTTGATCCTACAAAGATAGAAGCCGTGTCTCAGTGGGAAGCTCCGAAGTCAGTATCAGAGATTCGTAGTTTTCTTGGCCTTGCAGGTTATTACAGGAAGTTTATTGAAGGATTTGCAAAGTTAGCATTGCCGTTAACTAAACTGACCAGGAAGGGACAAGCTTTTATTTGGGATGCAAAGTGTGAAGAAGGATTCCAAGAGCTGAAGAGAAGGTTGACTAGTGCTCCTATCCTGATTTTGCCAAGTCCGACAGAATCATTTGTGGTTTATTGTGACGCATCACTAATGGGTTTAGGTGGTGTGTTAATGCAAAATCAACAAGTGGTCGCTTATGCGTCGAGACAACTCAAAGTGCATGAAAGGAATTATCCGACTCATGATTTGGAGTTGGCAGCTGTGGTGTTTGTTTTGAAGTTGTGGCGACACTATTTGTATGGTTCGAGATTTGAGGTGTTCAGTGATCACAAGAGCTTGAAGTACCTCTTTGATCAGAAGGAGCTGAATATGAGACAGAGAAGGTGGTTAGAATTTCTGAAGGATTATGATTTTGGTTTGAATTACCATCCGGGTAAGGCAAACGTTGTGGCTGATGCATTGAGTAGGAAGACTTTGCATATGTCTAAGTTAATGGTGAAGGAATTGGATTTGATTGAACAATTCAGAGACTTGAGTTTAGTGTGTGAAAGTACTTCTACTAGTGTTAAATTGGGCATGCTGAAGCTGACTAGTGGTATTCTTGAAGAAATCAGAGAAGGTCAGAAAGCTGATGTTGGATTAATTGATAAGTTGACTTTGGTAAATCAAGGCAAGACTGGTGAATTCAGAGTTGACGAGAATGGTATACTAAGGTTTGGTGATAGAGTTTGTGTTCCTGATGTTGATGAACTCCAAAAGCGTATTTTGGAAGAAGGACACCGTAGTGGATTGAGTATTCATCCTGGTGCTACTAAGATGTATCACGATTTGAAAAAGTTGTTTTGGTGGCCGGGAATGAAGAAGGAAATTGCTGAATTTGTGTATTCTTGTTTGACTTGCCAGAAGTCAAAGATTGAGCATCAGAAACCGTCTGGGTTTATGCAACCGATGTTTATTCCTGAGTGGAAGTGGGATAGCATATCAATGGATTTTGTTTCGGGTTTGCCCAGAACTGTCAGAAATTGTGAAGCTATCTGGGTTGTGGTAGACAGGTTGACTAAGTCTGCACATTTTATACCGGTGAGGATGGATTATCCAATGGAGAAGCTAGCTCAGTTGTATATCGAGAAGATAGTTAGTCTTCACGGTATTCCTTCAAGTATCGTGTCAGACAGAGATCCGAGGTTTACGTCTAAGTTCTGGGAAGGTTTGCAGAAGGCTTTAGGTACTAAACTGAGGTTGAGTTCTGCTTATCATCCGCAGACGGATGGACAGACGGAGAGGACAATACAGTCGTTAGAAGATTTGTTACGTGCTTGTGTGCTGGAAAAAGGAGGTAATTGGGATAGCTATCTGCCTTTGATCGAGTTTACTTACAACAATAGTCATCATTCGAGTATTGGTATGGCTCCGTTTGAGGCTTTGTATGGTAGGAGATGTAGGACGCCGTTGTGTTGGTATGAATCTGGTGAGAGTGCTGTGATTGGGCCAGAAATTGTACAACAGACTACGGAGAAGATTAAGATGATTCAGGAGAAGATGAGAGCTTCTCAGAGTCGTCAGAAGAGTTACTATGATAAAAGAAGGAAGACACTTGAGTTTCAAGAGGGAGATCATGTGTTTATGAGAGTTACTCCTATGACAGGAATTGGTCGGGCATTGAAGTCAAGGAAGTTGACTCCGCGTTTTATTGGACCGTTCCAAATTTCTGAAAAGGTGGGAGAATTGGCATATCGTGTCGCTTTGCCGCCGATGCTTGCAAACTTGCACGACGTGTTTCATGTGTCTCAATTGAGGAAGTACATTCCAGATCCGTCCCATGTGATCCAAGTAGACGATGTACAGGTAAAAGACAACTTAACGGTTGAAACATTGCCTGTGAGGATTGAAGATAGAAGACTGAAGCAATTGCGTGGCAAGGAAATAGCTTTAGTCAGAGTAGCTTGGGGAGGACCAGCTGAAGGGAATGTAACCTGGGAGCTAGAGAGCCAGATGAAAGATTCCTATCCGGAGCTCTTTGCTTGAGGTATGTTTTCGAGGACGAAAACTCTTTTAGTGGGGGAGGGTTGTAACGCCCGTATAATTTTAATATTAATTTAATTTTATTATTGAATTAATAATTAGAATTATTAAAGAAATTGTGGAAATAATGAATAAATGAAGTTTTTGGCTTTTGGGCCATATGTGGAAATAGAGGAAGAAGGGGGGGTGATTCTCTAAAACCTTTTTCTAATTTTATTATTTCATAAACATTGGAATTGGGAAAAAGAAAGAGCGTGAAAGAAAGAGGTCTGAAGAACGAAGAACGCGAAGGAGAACGATAGAGGGAGAGACCAAGAATCCAGAATTATCTGAGGTAAGGGGGGACTTGTCTTGATTATCATCTATTATCGGGTTAGGGGTTAGTAATGCTGAATAGATGTAGAATTCGGATCAATTGAGTCATATGATAGGTTTAGGGATTGTGTCAATTGTATGATATTTGACCCCTGTGTTTGAATCTATGATGTATGTGTTGTTATAATCTCAATTGATGTGTATTTGGTGCATTACGAGACGTAATTTGTGTTGTTTGTGCATTCTAATTCTCCATGTTCGCACTGGTATGTGTTGGGGTGTTTTGGGATACATGGAATGCTGTCTTTTCTGCAGATTGGGGATTTTAGAATCGCGGTTCGCGCCGCGTACATAGGGGAGGCGCCGCGAACCTGAAGGCATATGGTAAGGAAGTCTTGTTGCGTTCAGTACGCGCCGCGAACAGGTGACCGCGCCGCGAAGGCGTTGTTCCAAATTGTTCCGCGCCGCGAACATGTGTACGCGCCGCGAATGCGTTGTTTCGATTCGTTCCGCGCCGCGAATGTGTGATGGCGCCGCGTGCTGTTGATGTTTTGTGATTTTTTTAAGAAAGTTCAAAGAGGCATAACTTTCTAACCGTTGGTTCATTTGATGCGCCGTTTTGGGCTAAATGAACCTTATTAATCGATCTATGTGATGATGATTTGACTGGTTTTAAAATGATGATAACATATGTTGCTATTTCTTGATGATGATGATGATTGTAGCAAATATGTGCATGTTTTCGACATGATGATGTTAGAATTGTGGTTGAATGATGTTAATATATATGAACATACTTGAATGATGATGATGATTATTGAGGATGATGATGATAATGATATAAGTATGTTATATATGTTGCATTCATTCATGTGCATTGTTGATACTGTATCCATAAGGGATGTGTTGGATCAGTGAAGGGCATGATTCCCATTGTGTGGAATCTGTGCTGGCAGGGCCGTATCTGGATGATGATAGATCGGTCATGGGTTATACCCATTGGATGACGTTGGTACCACATGCATAGTGTCAGTTCATTCATATGCATGATTTATGACATGATTGGAGGTATTCCGGTGAGGTAAATGCTGATAATGCGTTGGTTGTTATTTGTTTTGTTTTGTTTGTCTGTTTATGAAACAATTGGGTGAATGATGCAACTGTGACGTGTTATTGCTTTATAACCTTATAACATTTGTTAATTATGATGAGACTCACCCTTACATGTTGTCATTTTCAGACTGAAGATAGCGGCTGTTCGACTCGGTGAGGATTAGCTCATGAGTCAGTGTTTTTAGTTAGCGTCAGGTGTCATGCTCTGGTAGTTGTAACACTGGGAACGTTTGTTTGTGGTTTTGAATGTAACTCTATATTTATCTGTTTTGATTGAAGTCTGAAACATTTAGTAATAATGTAGACTTGATGTGGTATTTTCCGCTGCGTAGAACATGGTTTGGATAATGAGTTATGATTTTCAGGTGTTCGAATGATGCATGACTTGTGTGACGTGTATATTTGTTATTTATGAATTGTGATACCTCTCTACATGTTACTCTGATTTAATAATATGTTTAATTGCCGCGGGTTATTTAGAGGGGTGTTACAAGAGGAGGTTGTTTACCTTTTTCTAAGTGTCAACACTTAGTTAAAGAAGATGGATTGCGCATTTTACGTTGCCATCCATTCACCAGGATCCACATCAAGTATTTCTACAGGAGTTTATCTCCTCATCCCCCGCCAAGTGCGACAATGGGATCAAATCATGCAAAGATTTTATCATCTCAGGAGCGCCCAAAATTCGGGCATTCTTTGATATTTAAGTCTCTTTTACGCAGGAGAGATCGAGATCTCAATCTCTCTCCCTCCAGATAAAAGAAACTTAAATAGGGGCATCTGTCATACCCTAATTTTTGACCCCCCTGAGATGACATATCTTCAGGATTTTCATCAAGTCAAAGCAAGTACCCAGAGCAGTCTGACATTCAATCGAGGGTGTTCAAAGACAAGAAAACTCAGGCAAAGGATCAATCAATAGGAGGATTAGTCTCTAACACAATCATGAGACTCAAGAGCTTCATTATTTCACCTGTGATTGATTAGACACCCAGTCATCTAAACACAGAATTACTCAGATCCACAGACTAGGGTTTTGAGCCTTATCAAGGACTAAAATCAGGGATCACCTTTGGGAAACCATAAAAAGCCCCAGGGGATCATTCAAAGACATCAATCATCTTCAAATAACCCATATGACAAGATCCACTGGACATCACACCTCAATTCAAAGTCTACAGTCATCATTTTCATCTGGTCAACAATTAGGGTTTTTGACCTAATTCACAAAGATAGTTGACTTTTAATCAGGGCATAAATCCAAAACTCAAGACATGATTCAAGATTCTCTACTACCTCAATATAATCCATTTACATCATTCATTTGAGGAAAAGATCTTGTTTCTACACAAAAGCCCAAAAATTCACTTTGTTAGGAAAAAGTCAACTGTGTGGGATCATCATTGACTTTTAAGGTTTTTGGTCAAAAAATGACTTTCAAAGATCAATATCATCAATATATGGATGTCAAAGTCATTTGACCAAAGAAATTCAAAGAAATTCATCAAGGAGCAAAAAGTCGGGAATTAGGGTTTTTGAGGGCATGGTGAGAACTCAAAATTTCACCTACACAACTCAAAAAACTTCCAACATGAAAGTTGTAGATCTTGCAAAATAAAACAACATCTTACATAAGAACTTTTTTCAAAAGATCAACCATTTAAGGGTTTTGAAAATTTTGAAGTTTTAGGTCATAAACACTTAGAAAATTTTCTAAGTGTTTTAACCTAGTTTTCATCCAACTTTGGGCTCATTTTTCACAAATTTTCCAAATGATTCTGAAGAAGACATAAACTAATGATTTGAAGTAGATGTTAAGGGCTTTCCAAATTGTGTTCAACCTTCTCCAAATGCAATTTGAGCTAAGAGTTATGCTTGTTCAAAGTTGGCCTCATGAAGTAAAATTATAGGTCATGCATCATTTTTGAACTTTGAAACTTTGTGCACATGACCTCAATTATGGATGCTACACGACCCATAACATATCTGAAACAATACCATGCATTCATTTTCACCATGCCATAAGAATTGAAGAAGATTCTAAAAACAAGAACATGTGATTATGTAATAATTACATTTGTGAATTTATGGCAAATTGATGAATCACCCAAGGAATCTTCTCACCAACCAATTAGAGCTTATTTCTGGCTCAGAATTGTCCCCTAAGATCAAGCAAAATCGAGGGCTAGGGGATTGATCAAATGGAATCAAAATTCTCATCATTGCACTTGGGATATTCTTTGAATTTCTTCATGGCTAAGAAACCAAAACTCTCCCATTAAGCAAGCTCACTCTCTCAATCAGTACTGAACCAATTGCCTATAAATAGAGGCCTCATTCTCATTCAAAAAACACACCAAAGCAACAGAATTCTTGCTTTCTCTTTTCTTTCTTCATACTTAGTTTTTTCAAAGGTCCTTTGGCAAGAAGACTCGGATTCTTCAAACCAAAGCTCTCTCTTTGAAAATAAGTATTCAAACACATTGAGGGAGGCATTTAGGAGTGATCCAAACCTCTGGAACACTTCTGGGCGTGGAGAATCATCACCTTCACCTCTCATTTGGTGAAATTCTGGACTCAGACGCGCGATGTCTTACACGATGTCACGACATCACTATCTGAATGTTTTTAAACAAATGAACAAAAAGTAAACAGAAAATAACACAGGAAAATTGTTAACCCAGTTCGGTGCAAACACACCTACATCTGGGGGCTACCAAGCCAGGGAGGAAGTCCACTATAAGTAATATTAATTCAAGGTAATACAACTCAATATTACGCCTTTCACTTAATATCTACCCAATGCAACTTCAATCTAAACCGCTAGACCTGAGCTCCTACTCACTCCCCCTCAATCACAGCAGTGATGAAAAACTAACAGACGAAAAGCAAAAGAAGACACTCTTCAAAAACACACCTTGATCTTGCTTAAAAGCTTCGATCAAGAACAATAGTACTCTTGCTTAAAAGCTTTGAGTACTTTTTACAACTCAAAACAAAAACGCCTAGACCAAGACAATCATTATGATGATTGTTTGGCTTACAAGAAATCTAGTACACAGACGAACAACAAACTTCTGGACGGCAAACCCTAAACAAAAAACATCCATCCAGCAGCTTCTTCATTTGTTATATATAACCTTGCAGCAACTGGGCCTTGGATCCAATATTAGTTTTAAACCTAATTAAAACCATTTCCATAAGGCAAAGATCCATCGCATAACGTTGTTCTGAAACAAAACAATATCCAAAGTTTCCAAAAGAGGCGCGCAAAGACTTAACAGATCAAATAACCAAACGCGAACATAGTAAAACACAGCAGCTTCGGATGTCATGACATCGGTCTTGACATCAGGTAAAAGCCTGCACAAGAAAAACTTACAAGAAAAACTTCAAAACAATGCATGTCAAGACACCAGGTTTGACATGATAAAGACACTATTTGTTTTACCAAAAAATACAGCCAATCAATAACGTCTACAAACTCCCCCTTTGGCGAATTTTTGGCTAAAACAATAATAGATGATACCATCAGAGATCAGAGTACACGCAGCAGCCAATAGAAACAAAGATCCAAAAACAGAATAAATTCTGTTAGCCAACAACATCTTGCTTGATTAATCATAGTACATCCAAGGAACCAAACAGAAAAAAAAACAGCAACCACACCAACAACCAATTCAGGAACCAAACAGAATAACATCCAAGGAACCAAAAGGATAACAGAACAACATCCAAGGAACCAAAAGGATAACAGAATAACATCCAAGGAACCAAAAGGATAACATAATAACAGCAACCACATCAACAACCAAATAACAGCAACCACATCAACAACCAAATAACAGCAACCACATCAACAACCAAATCATCATCTATCACTTCTCCCCCTTTCTAGCCACAAAAGGAGCCAAACAACAGATGAAGATTTACACTTCAGAATCATTCTCCGTACTCATCTCCACATCATTGGAGCTACTAGTCCGGGCATCAGCATCCTCACCCTCCTCAGTCATCACTACCAACAGTATGATCATCACCACCATCAGCAGAGTGTACTTGACAGTCAAGAGAGAAATAGTGCTGGTCCCACATCCAATTAATTGCTATAATCCTTCACAAAGACAAATGCCTAGTTTGCTTCTTAGATTTTCAAATTGATTTGCATCCAAGGCTTTTGTGAAAATATCAGCTAGTTGAAGGTTTGTAGCTACATGTTCCAAGACAATTGTTTTATTTTCAACAAGATCTCTAATGTAATGATGTCTAATATCAATGTGCTTGGTCCTGCTATGCTGAATAGGATTCTTTGAAATGTTAATGGCACTTAAATTGTCACAATATAATGTCATGACATCTTGTGTGACATTGTATTCTGATAACATCTGTTTCATCCAAACAAGCTGAGAGCAACTACTACCTGCTGCAATGTATTCTGCCTCTGCAGTGGACAAAGACACACAATTTTGTTTCTTACTGAACCATGAAATAAGATTATTACCCAAGAAGAAACATCCTCCTGAAGTACTTTTTCTGTCATCAGCACTTCCTGCCCAGTCTGCATCACAATATCCCAAGAGAATGGGTTCACACCCATGAGAGTAGAGCATTCCATATTCACAAGTACCATTCACATATTTCAGGATCCTCTTGACTTGATTGATATGGCTGGTTTTGGGTTCTGCTTGATACCTGGCACATACCCCAACAGCAAAGGCAATATCAGGTCTACTGGCTGTAAGATACAGCAGACTTCCTATCATGCTTCTGTATAGACTTTGATCAACACTGGTTCCCTTTTCATCTTTGGTCAGCTTCAAATGGGTAGGTGCTGGTGTCCTTTTGTGAGAAGCATTTTCCATTCCAAACTTTTTGACAATGTTTCTAGCATACTTGCTCTGAGAGAGAAAGATTGAGTCTTCCATCTGTTTGACTTGCAGCCCAAGAAAATAGGTTAATTCTCCAACTAGACTCATTTCAAATTCAGATTGCATCTGATCAACAAAATGTCTAGTCATCTTGTCTGACATCCCACCAAATACAATATCATCCACATAGATTTGAGCTATCAGAATCTTCCCTCCTTCATCTTTAACAAAAAGAGTTTTATCTATCCCTCCTTTCCTGTATCCATTGCTAGTAAGAAACTCAGTTAGTCTCTCATACCAAGCTCTAGGGGCTTGTTTCAAACCATAAAGAGCTTTTCTTAATTTGTATACATGATCAGGGTGGTTTGGATCTGCAAAACCTTTAGGTTGTTCTACATAGACTTCCTCATTCAAATATCCATTCAAGAAAGCACTCTTCACATCCATCTGGTATAGTTTGAATTTCAGAATACACGCAATCCCTAACAATAGCCTAATTGACTCAAGTCTGGCAACAGGGGCAAAGGTTTCATCAAAGTCAATTCCTTCAACTTGGGTGTATCCTTGAGCAACTAGCCTTGCTTTGTTTCTGATAACAGTTCCCAGTTCATCTGACTTGTTCTTGTAAACCCATTTAGTTCCAATGACATTAGTACCTTTAGGTCTTGGTACCAGCTCCCATACTTCATTTCTTTCAAACTGGCCTAGTTCTTCCTGCATGGCATTAATCCAGAACTCATCTGTTAATGCTTCCTTGACATTTTTAGGTTCAATCTTTGATACAAAACAAGAGTTTGAGACAACTTCTCTTGACCTTGTAATAACTCCACTGTTGAGATCTCCTATAATAAGTTCTTTAGGATGATCTTTCTGAAGTCTTATAGACGGACTCTTGTTAGGGGGTTCAGTCTCAGCTTCTGTGATAGTGGGACTGCAATCATCTTCTCTTGTAGACCCTTCTGCTGTAAGATCCCAGAATGTTCCGACATCTTCTGTGACATCTGCTTGATTGTGAACATCATCAACCACAACATTTATGGATTCCATTATTGTTTTGGTTCTTGAGTTGAAAACTCTATAGGCTCTACTGTTTGTAGAGTAGCCCAGAAAGATTCCTTCATCACTCTTGGGGTCCATCTTCCTCCTGTGATCTCTATCAGCAAGAATGTAACACTTACTACCAAACACATGGAAGTATTTGACAGTGGGTTTTCTTCCCTTCCAGATCTCATATAGGGTGGTAGAGGTTCCTTTTCTTAAGGTAACTCTATTATGGACATAACAAGCAGTATTCATGGCTTCAGCCCAGAAGTAGATAGGAAGATTCTTAGCATGGATCATAGCTCTTGCTGATTCTTGAATAGTTCTATTCTTTCTTTCAACAACCTCATTTTGCTGTGGAGTAATAGGGGAAGAGAATTCATGATGTATTCCTTCAGAGGAGCAGAATTCAGCAAACTTTTGATTCTCAAATTCCTTTCCATGATCACTTCTGATTCTCACAACACCATTTTCTTTTTCTCTTTGAATTCTTTGACATAGGTCCTTGAAAACATCAAACACATCTGACTTTTCTCTGATGAAGTTTACCCAAGTGTACCTGGAGTAGTCATCCACAACCACATAAGCATATTTCTTTCCTCCAAGACTTTCTATTTGCATTGGTCCCATCAAGTCCATATGTAGAAGTTCAAGAACTCTGGACGTAGTCAAATGTGTAACCTTTGGATGTGACATCCTGGTTTGTTTTCCTACCTAACATTCACCACATATTTTTCCTTCATCAATTTGTAGCTTAGGAATTCCTCTTACAGCTTCCAGAGAAATAATTCTTTTCATACCTCTTAGATGAAGGTGACCAAGTTTTTGGTGCCACAGCTTTGCTTCTTCTTCTTTAGAACAAACAGTAGAGTAGCTGGATTCATGAGACACCCACAAGTAGCAGTTATCTTTGGATCTGACACCCCTCATTACTACTTCCTTTTCTTTATTAGTAACCACACACTCATCTTTGGTGAAGTTGACTTGATATCCTTGGTCACATAGTTGACTGATGCTTATGAGGTTAGCTGTCAGGCCCTTGACCAACAAAACACCTTCTAAATTTGGCACTCCTGAACAGTCTAATTTTCCAACTCCTTTGATTTCTCCTTTAGCTCCATCACCAAAGGTTACATAGCTAGTGGAATGACTCTTGATATCAACAAGCAGATTCTTGAGTCCAGTCATGTGTCTGGAACATCCACTATCAAAATACCAGTCTTCTTTGGCTGAAACTCTAAGAGATGTATGGGCTATTAAAGCCATACTTTTAGGTTTCCATTGTTGCTTCTGGATGGGCATGATCTGCTTGGGTTTGTAAGAAGGAGCTTGATCTGGATATCCATATAGTTTGAAGCAAAAAGGCTTAATGTGTCCAAATCTTCCACAGTAATGACATCTCCATCTTTGAAACTTTCTCTTCATTTCACCTTTCTCGTGATATTGAGTCACATGTGTTGACATCGGCTTCAACATCTCTGCTTCAGGTTTAGTTCTGCTACTATCTTGGACATATTTCTTTGCACCAACAAAACCTATACCAGACATATCTCTTGAACTTTTTCCAACCTGCAAGATCTCCTCCAACATATCCGTGCCACTGTTCAGCATTTTTACTGACTTTGACATCTGATCAAGTTTGGATTGTAACAGGATAGTTTCACCATTCAGTTCAGATATAGTTTCATTAAGCTCTTTGTTATCAGCCTCCAACTGAGCTATGTATTTCTTCTGCTTTTCACCTTGTTGACACACTTCTGCACATTTGATACACAGCTTTTTGTAGGAACCTGCCAGTTCTTCAAAGGTTAGCTCGTCTTTCCTAGAATCTTCATCAGAATTGCAAATTCCAGTAAGGGTTGTGACATGTTTGGCTGATTCTTCTTCAAAATCACTCTCTGAATCTTCATCAGACCAGGAGACTGACAATCCTTTCTTTTGTTTCTTGTGATAGGTAGGGCATTCAGCTCTAATATGTCCATACCCTTCACATCCATGACATTGGATCCCTTTGTTGTGATTGTACTTTTCTTCTGGTTTAGCTCCTCTGCCAGAGTCATAAGATCCATTGATGTCAGATGAGATGTTCTTGACATTAGGTCTTGACTTCTGATGCATCCTTCTCATAATTTTGTTGAATTGTTTACCAAGCATAGCTATAGATTCAGATACATTCTCTTCTCTACTTTCCTTTACCTCTTCACTAGAGTTGGACACAAAAGCTATGCTTTTGTTCTTCTTTTCAGAATTTTCATTGATTCCCATCTCAAAAGTTTGAAGAGATCCAATTAGCTCTTCTACCTTCATTTGGCTGATGTCCTGTGCCTCTTCTATAGCTGTGACTTTCATATCAAATCTCTTAGGTAGGGATCTAAGGATTTTCCTCACCAACTTTTCATCAGACATTTTTTCTCCCAAAGCTCCTGAGGTATTAGCAATATCGAGTAAATTCATATGAAAATCCTTAATACTTTCATCGTCCCTCATCCTTAGATTTTCAAATTTAGTAGTTAGCAGTTGAAGTCTTGACATCTTCACTTTGGAGGTGCCCTCATGAGTAGTCTTTAGGATATCCCAGACATCTTTGGCTAGTTCACACTGGTGAACCAGTCTGAATATATTTTTGTCAATTCCATTGAATAAAGCATTTAGGGCTTTAGAGTTGCCAAGCGCCAATGCCTCTTCATCTTTGTCCCAATCTTCCTCTGGTTTAAGAGTTTTGTTGCCATCTTTATCAGTAATAACAGGATGTTCCCATCCTTTGTTCACAGCTCTCCATGCTTTGCTGTTCACAGATTTCAGAAACGCCACCATGAGAGGTTTCCAATAATCATAATTAGAACCATCCAGAATGGGTGGTCTCATTATAAATCCACAACCTTCTTTGTCCATCGAGCCAGAAAATTCTTTCCCTAGATCTCACCCAGTAAAAACAGGCAGGGTGCCTGCTCTGATGCCAATTGAAATTCTGGACTCAGACGCGCGATGTCTTACACGATGTCACGACATCACTATCTGAATGTTTTTAAACAAATGAACAAAAAGTAAACAGAAAATAACACAGGAAAATTGTTAACCCAGTTCGGTGCAAACACACCTACATCTGGGGGCTACCAAGCCAGGGAGGAAGTCCACTATAAGTAATATTAATTCAAGGTAATACAACTCAATATTACGCCTTTCACTTAATATCTACCCAATGAAACTTCAATCTAAACCGCTAGACCTGAGCTCCTACTCACTCCCCCTCAATAACAGCAGTGATGAAAAACTAACAGACGAAAAGCAAAAGAAGACACTCTTCAAAAACACACCTTGATCTTGCTTAAAAGCTTCGATCAAGAACAATAGTACTCTTGCTTAAAAGCTTTGAGTACTTTTTACAACTCAAAACAAAAACGCCTAGACCAAGACAATCATTATGATGATTGTTTGGCTTACAAGAAATCTAGTACACAGACGAACAACAAACTTCTGGACGGCAAACCCTAAACAAAAAACATCCATCCAGCAGATTCTTCATTTGTTATATATAACCTTGCAGCAGCTGGGCCTTGGATCCAATATTAGTTTTAAACCTAATTAAAACCATTTCCATAAGGCAAAGATCCATCGCATAACGTTGTTCTGAAACAAAACAATATCCAAAGTTTCCAAAAGAGGCGCGCAAAGACTTAACAGATCAAATAACCAAACGCGAACATAGTAAAACACAGCAGCTTCGGATGTCATGACATCGGTCTTGACATCAGGTAAAAGCCTGCACAAGAGAAACTTACAAGAAAAACTTCAAAACAATGCATGTCAAGACACCAGGTTTGACATGATAAAGACACTATTTGTTTTACCAAAAAATACAGCCAATCAATAACATCTACATTTGGAGCACTTGCAGTTGGCACAACGCCAAATTTAATTTTTAACAGCACCCCTACTAAAGCGCTTCTAGTAAAAAGCGCTCTTATAGGTTGCACTAAAAACAAAATAAAAAAACACGCTAAAAAAGCGCTCTTAAAGGGGGGGGGGGGTATGAGAGCGCTTCTGAAAAGCGCTGTGGTAGGGGGGGTGTATGAGAGCGCTTTTGAAAAGCGCTTTGGTAAGGGGGGGTATGAGAGCGCTTTTGAAAAGCGCTTTGGTAAGGGGGGGGGGGGTATGAGAGCGCTTTTCAAAGCGCTGCTATAGGGGGGTTTAATGAGAGCGCTTTTTGCTAAAAAGCGCTGGTATAGACCAGGCTATGAGAGCGCTTTTCAGAAGCGCTTTAGTAGCCTTTATTAGTAAAAATTAAAAACAAAACACGCTTTCACTTTCTCACTTTCTCTCTTTCGTTTTCTTTTTATTACTGTTTCTCACTTTCTCTGCAACCGAAAAACCCTCCGTCGTCGCCAGCCACAGCCACCACCGTTCGTCCCTCCGTCGCCAGCCACCACCGTTCGTCCCTCCGTCGCCAGCCACCACGTTCGTCCCTCCGTCGCCAGCCACCACCGTCGTTCTCTCCTCCGTCTGACTGTGCAAGGTAATATGATTTATGGGTTTAGTTTTAAGGGTTTCAACTAAGGGTTTCACTGCAATTTGAGAATGAAGCATATTACATGTTTGATTAAATGTCTTTAGAGTGTTTAATTTTCATTGAATATTTTCTTACTTTTATGATATTTTCTTACTTGAGATGGTGATTTGGTGAGACAATTTTTATAATCTTGTTTTATTGTCTCTTTGTATCTGCAGAATCTGAATCTCTAAAAGAAAATTGCTTAACCTTGTTCCCAATATATCACCACTCTTCTTTCTCCTTAGTTCAGGTTTGTGCTCTTAACTATACTTAAGTATACTTAAGTTAGGTTGTTATGCTTCAGGTTTTGTTGACTTATTGGAACAATGTTTCGTGAGGTTTTATATAAAAGTATAAGTTTTGAAGTTCTACTGTTATTTTGATTACATGAAAACTTTGGCATACTATTTCGTGAAGTATATTTATATATTTACTTATTTGTGGGATTGAGAATGAAAATGCTATCTTTATTCTAAAACATGATCGTTGTGCACTATGAGCATGTTTGAATGTAATACAAACATTTCAACTCTTCCTCTTGCTATTTTGTAAATTGAAAAAGGTGTCTTAGTTTGGTTTTGGATTTAATGTATGAGTTCATATTGATGTCTCTACTTTATTGCAACTTGGTTTATGGAATTCTACAAGTTTTGAAATGGATTGAACTATATTAAAACATGCTCATATATTAAATTGACTTTAAGAGATAAGAAGGAAATATCTATATTTATTTCTGAAATGAAATGAGATGGGAAACATTCACATTATTCTCTTTCAAATTTTACATTATTTCATCTTGAACTTGTTTGAAGTGAATTTTGAGAGCCAATTTATACGTATATCATGGCTGTCCGGGATGTTGGTTTAGGGATTTAGAACTTGTTTTGAACCCAATTTCTCATGGTACAATGTGACTTCTTGCATCTTGTTTCATTTTTGGTTTGAAAATTGTGTTTGTTTGTGAGTTTACTTGAATTTGAATGAATTTGACATAATGATACAATGCTGATTTTTTTAAGCTATGGATTATGACCTAATTTTTATATTCTTCAATTAAGTTTTTTATTTTATATTTTTTAGGAATATCTTTGCTAGCTAGATAGGGGTTACTTGTGAAGAGTGAAAGTTTGATCTCATTCAAGAAGTTGCTTTCTACTATACAGGTAATTAATTGCTTTCCATTGACACAATTTCTAGTGTTGTCAATGTTATAGATTTGTGACTTATTCTTTTTGTATTGATAGGGGTTACTTGTGAAGAGTGAAAGTTTGATCTCATTCAAGAATCTTACATTGTGTGGGTCTACAAGTTGCTTACTACTATACAGGTAATATATTGTTCTCTCTCGCCAAAGTAATATGTTGAGTTTTATTGCTTCTGATTCATTCCGTAATATGTTGCGTTTTATTGCTTCTGATTCATTGCGTTTTATTGACAGAAACGCATTATACCGTTTTGTTCCTAAATAATTAGTTGTTTTTGTTTAGCTTAATTAATTAAGACATGAGTGTAATACTCATTATTCCGACATGTGGAATATTCTCTGATTTTGAAGTGATGAACTTACTAACTTTGTAACTTTTAGATTATATTAAGTAATACTCATTATTCCGACATGATATCAATTTCGTTAATCGTTAAGTGATGTACTTACTAACTTTGTGAATTGAATTCGCCATAGGGGTTACTTGTGAAGAGTGAAAGTTTGACCGTTTTTGTTTAGCTTAATTAAGTCATGGATAAGACATGGATGAGATCAAACCGATTGTCGAAAGAGTACGAGAAAGGGGTATGGAAATTCGTTGAGTTTGCGGTTGCGCACTCCGAAGACCCGCTTCGAATGCCGTGTCCTTGCTTGGGTTGCTGTTATGGGGATAAGGTTGACGGGAAAAAGTTGGGATCCCATTTACTACGGTTTGGAATTGATAGAAGTTATACATGTTGGACAATGCATGGTGAGAAAAGTAACGGGAATGCTGGGTCGAGTTGTAATAGGAAGTATGCTTCAAACGACGATTGCACAGACACATACGATTGCGATCGAGTCGAAGAGATTGCAGAAGCGCTTGAAGAAGATCTTGCGGATTGTCCCAAAATGTTTGAGAGGTTGGTAAGCGATGCAGAGAAACCGTTGTATGATGGTTGTTCAAAATTCACAAGATTGTCTGCGGTGTTAAAGTTGTACAACTTAAAGGCGGACAATGGATGGTCGGATAAAAGTTTCACAGAGTTATTAGCCCTTATGAAAGATATGCTACCAGAGGATAATGTTCTTCCCAATCGAACGTATGAAGCCAAAAAGATGTTGTCCTCTATTGGCATGAGCTATGATAAGATACATGCATGTCCAAACGATTGCGTTTTGTTTCGAAACGAGTATGCAGCGTTGAATGAGTGTCCTAAATGTGGTGCCCCTCGATATAAGAAAAAGTTGTCTCCTGCTAAAGTCTTATGGTATTTTCCTATAATTCCGAGATTTAGACGCATGTATCGTAGTGAGACCGATTCAAGACACTTGACTTGGCATGCAGATGAAAGAATTATTGATGGAAAGTTGCGACATCCGGCAGACTCACCACAATGGATGAAAGTTGATACTGAATATCCTGAATTTGGAAAAGAAGCAAGAAACCTTCGGTTGTCATTGTCTACTGATGGAATGAACCCGCATGGTATTCAAAGTATCTCGCATAGCACATGGCCTGTGATTCTTATGATCTATAACCTACCTCCGTGGCTATGTATGAAGCGTAAGTACATGATGTTATCTATGCTAATTTCTGGGCCTAAACAACCAGGGAATGACATAGATGTATACTTGGCACCCTTAATCGAAGATTTAAAGTTTTTGTGGGAGAACGGTGTGGAGGTTTACGATGGGTATAGGAAGGAAAGTTTCAACTTGAGGGCGATGTTGTTTGGAACAATTAATGATTTTCCAGCATACGGAAATCTATCCGGGTACAGCAATAAAGGTCAAAAGGTGTGTCCCGTTTGTGAAGATGAAACCGATACGACACGATTGGAGCTTTGTCAGAAGAATGTCTTTCTCGGCCATCGTAGATTCTTAAATTCTAATCATCACTACCGTGGGTGGAGAAAAGCATTCAACGGAAAGGCCGAACACGGTACAGCCCCGCCTTTTTTGTCAGGTGATCAAATTTTTGAAAAGGTGAAAGATGTGAGCACTCAGTTTGGCAAGCCTTTTGCACATTCACTTGTCAAGGGTGGGTGGAAGAAGAAGTCAATTTTTTTTGAACTTCCATATTGGAAGTCGTTGTACGTAAGACATTTCCTGGATGTTATGCATATTGAAAAAAATGTATTTGACAGCGTCATAGGTACGTTACTCAATATACAAGGAAAGTCTAAGGATGGCCTTAACATAAGGAAGGACATGGTAAACATGGGAATGAGAACTGAATTGGGACCCGTGACGAAAGGAAGACGAACATATCTGCCACCTGCTGTTTACACTCTATCTAGAAAGGAGAAGAAAACATTGTGTAAGTTTCTCAGTGAAGTTAAAGTTCCAGAAGGCTACTCTTCAGATATTAGAAGACTTGTGTCCATGAAAGACCTCAAGTTAAAGAGTTTGAAGACGCATGATTGTCATGTTATAATGGAACATTTTTTACCAATAGGTATACGTTCTATTCTTCCAGAAAAAGTAAGAAGCGCAATAACTAAGCTGTGTTTCTTCTTCAGGTCAATTTGCAGTAAGGTGGTCGATCCCGCGATCTTACCAACATTGCAAAAAGAGATAGTTGTTACTTTATGTGATCTTGAAATGTATTTTCCTCCCTCGTTTTTTGACATAATGGTTCATCTAGTCGTGCATCTTGTGAAAGAGACACAATTGTGCGGACCAGCTTATATGAGATGGATGTACCCTGCTGAACGTTATATGAAAATATTAAAAGGGTACGTGAAAAACAGAAGTCGACCGGAGGGCTGTATTGCGGAACGATACGTTGTTGAAGAAGCAGTTGAGTTTTGTACTGAATATCTGTCAAATGTTCAATCTATTGGACTCCCTAAGTCTCATATTGTCGAAAAAAAAGAAGGAAAAAGGCTAATTGGAAATAAAGTTGTGACAGTATCAATGGTCGAACGGGATCAAGCGCACTTGTATGTTCTGCACAATGAGATTAAGGTTGAGCCGTATGTTGAAATGCACAAGATTGTTCTCCGAGATTTAAATCCAAATAGAAATGAGAACTGGATAGTACGAGAGCACAATCGAAGTTTCATACCGTGGTTTAGGGATCATATTTATTCAAAGTATCGTTCAGATCCTGCTTCAGTAACAGAAAGGTTGAGATGCTTAGCCTATGGTCCAACTGTAATTGTGCTTTCTTATAGCGCATACGCAATTAATGGATACACATTTTATACCAAATAACAGGATGATAAAAGTACTATGCAAAATAGTGGTGTTACCTTGGTGGCTGAAGCAATGCACATATCAAGTGCGAATGACTTAAATCCGAAATTTGCAAATTTGTCATATTTTGGGGTTATCGAGCGCATTTTGGTGTTTGATTACGCGAAGTTTCAGATTCCTGTATTTGGTTGCAAGTGGGTTGAAAATAATAGTGGCATACGAATGGATAAGTCAGGATTTTTGCAAGTGGATCTCAATAGGGTAGGGTACAAAGATGAGCCTTTCATTCTAGCCTCTCAAGCTAAACAAGTGTTCTATGTCAATGATCCTTCAAGTACGAAATGGTCTATAGTGCTTTTATCTAACAAAATAGTTGATGAAAACATTGAAGATCAAGGTGATATTGGTGTTGGCATTGATTCTTGTACAAGAAGCGATCAAAATGAGAATGAATCTTGTACTAGAAATGATCATAATGAGGGTATTTGGATTAATCCAACCGTCCGCGTTGTTAAGAGACGCGTTGAACACAATCCTACCAAGAAAAGAAAGAGACGTTAGTGATAAAGGTAATAGTTTTATTCACTTTGTACCGATTGTTTTATTCAATAGTATAGTACTTATTCAATTTGTTTTATTCAATTTGTACCGATTGTTTTATTCAATTTGTACCGATTATTTTATTCAATTTTTACCGACTAATTTGTTTTGAACCATGTATCCGTTTGTCGACTTCTTTACATGTAAATATACTATTTTGACGATTCCGGAGCTGCTCATGCACTTATCTTTACATTTCGGGACTGTTTTTTTATCGGTTTTGCTTCTGCCCGTAATCAAAAGTCGGGCTTAGGGTCTGAATTTCGGAAAACCGACTTTATTTTTGAGTCCGTGGGGACGTTTTACCATAGCCATGTAAATTTCGTTCAATTCCGACAACTTTCTTTTTTGACGCTCATTTTGATTTGTACCGATTTCGTTTCCGATACACTTGTTCATGCATGGTTTGACTTGTATAGATTGTAAGCTTATTAATAGTGTACTAATGTGCTTTACTTTGTTTGATACAGGTTCAATGGCTTCAGATAAAGATGCTCCACCTGCAAACTCACAAGAAAACTCACAAGAAAGAGATGCTCCGGATACAAATGCTCCACCTGATACTGAAGCAAAAGAAGTTGCACGAGGCATCACGATTATGAAGGGAATCATACGACATAGAGACCAAGGATTAGTATACCCTTTGGAATGGAATTCTGAAAACCAACCAATTGGTCCTAATTCTGCAAAGTTGACAAGTTACATTGGTACACTTGTTCGTATGCATATTCCAATCTCCGTAGCTAAATGGAATATGAAGAGTGACGACTTGGATAATAAAAAAAAGGCGATTTGGGAAGAGCTTCAGGTATATACCATATATGGTTGTTGTTATTATATTGACGATAAATTGTTTACATTACTTATACTAACACACTATGCGTATGTTTTTTTGCAGAGGACCTTTGACATACCAGATGAGCGTAAAAAGTACATACTTAGTTTGGCCGGAAAAAGATATAGAGGGTGGAAAGCTTTTTTGACAAATAACTATCTTAAGGATAAAGATGGAAACTTTCTTGAAGAGGCGCCGGGAAGACCACTAAAGTATAAGATCTTCATTGATGAAGAAGATTGGGTTAAGTTTGTAAATCAAAGAGATGAAGCTTTTCGGAAAAGGAGTGTCACAAATAGCGCGAGAGCATCAAAACCCGCATATCCATACAAAAAAGGGCGTATGGGATATGCACGCTTGGAGGATAAAATTGTAAGTAAATAGAAATGCGTTTTAATTAATTGTCTAAATGTGTTTTATTTGACGATTTTGCGATTTGTGTCAATGCATAGTTGGAGGAGTCTAAAAGTGAGGAAACCTCACTTCCTGTACATGTGTTGTGGAGGGAAGCTCGGGTGGGCAAGAATCAAGCCGTCGATCCCGAAGTTCAGAGAGTGTATACTGAATGTGTAAGTATAATACTGTGTCTTTATTTAAATCAAATGTTTTTTAATATATAAATGATTTTTTATCTCCACTAATAATTATTGAAATATAAATGAATTACAGGAGACCTTGTCGCAATCGGTGTCCACCGGTGAGGATCATGATGATAGGAGCGTACTTAGTAGAGCCCTACATGCTCCTGAGTATCCCGGTCGGGTGAGGGGTAAGGGTCATGGTGTGACTCCAACCTCTTATTACAAGAATCCTAGGAGAAGAAATCCTTCAAATGAAGAAGTGTTGCAAAAGTTGGCGGAATTGCAAGCACAAGTCTCTGCATTGCAAAAAGATAAAGATTTGTATATGAGAGAAAAGTGCAATACTGCATCGGTGAGAGAAACTAGTGATAAAGCTAGTTTCAACGGTCAAAGAAAATTTCCCGAGGTATTTCTTACAAATTGTTCTATTTCCTTACAAATTGTTCTATTTTGTTAACGATAATGACTTTATATTTACTATTGGTTTAGGGCATTTCTTCTTGCCAACTATTCTTATCGGCACCGTGTTATCGCCTAGTTGGCAAGGGAAAAGTGCACAACACTGTGGGAGATTTACTTCACCATAGACCGCTCCCGGATGGACACCTGAAAGTATCGGTGGATGTTGTAGTAGATCATGATGCGATGCTACCGGTACCTGACTTGGTCTCAGAGACGACATTGCTGCGAGATGCAATAGGATCATTTGTTGCATGGCCCTCGGAGCTCATTGTCATTAGTGATGAGGTATATTGAAAACGATTAAGAAATCATTTAGTTTTCGAATGTCAATTCTAAACCGTTTATTAACTATTTTTTACATTTTAATTTTAGATTGCTCCTATAAAACCCGCAAATAAGGGTAAAGGGATTTTACAGGAGGAGGAGTCTGTTGCATCACTAAAAGAGGTACATTTAAAGTGTTAATAATTAATCTGAATCTAAATCTGCATGATTTTATATTTTACCTAACTTATATGATTTTTAGGCATCCGCTCGGGAGTCACAACAAATGACGCAGCATGTTCGTACCGTACCACCCACTGGTCCTCCGAAGCCAGCGGGAAAAAAAGGCGGTGCTTTTGTGCCTCGGTACCGGTCGACGCTCGCAACAATGGTTGATATGTCCGATTTGAAGGACGGTGCTTTACGTGAAATCGTTATGGATGAGAGTGTCTTCGGTATTGAATTCAAGTCACTTATTGAACTTGATGACTTGGAGGAGATTTTTAAGCATGATCAACTAGGCGTCAATAACATGCACTCATACATCCGGTAATATTCCCTCATCCGATATATTATTTAATTAGTCTCACAATATAATTTATTTACACATTTCAATGAAAATAATCTAATGTTTGTTATGTTTTTATTTAAGGTTGTTGTATGACAGAGTGTTGCGCGGGACTCCGTTGTCTAACAGATTCCGTTTCGTGTCTTCCGCCCACTGCAGCGGAATGGCAATTGCTTCGGAACGGGAATCAGTTAGACAGCGATTAGTCGATAGATTCATGTCCACCGGCAACACAGAATGTCTGCATCTTTGGGCGTATAATACCCGACCAGTAGGGTTAGTTTCTCATTCTTTGTTCATCTAATCTCTGTTTCTTTTGTGTATAGCAAAATTTTCATATAACCTATTGTTTTTATTTATAGAGCACACTGGTTGCTGCTTGCTATCAACCCTATAAGGGAAGTCGTGTATTATCTGAATTCGGTAAACGGTGAATGGACCAATTATCAGGCCATGAAGGACATCGTTGATTTGTAAGTGGGATCGTTCTAAATATATATTCGTGTATATTTATATATATATTTACTTATTTGTGGGATTGATCTAAACATATGCTTTTATATATTTGTTAATTAGATCAATACAAGTGTTCCGAAGTCAACGGGACGCACAGGTATCCCGAACTAAATCTAGCAACATTACTTGGATCGAAGTGCAGGTACATTATTTTTCACAATGTTGCTTATAATATATTTATGCTACTTGATAAAACAATGCACAACTATAGAATCTTATTTGTTTTTCTATGTAGTGTCTGCAACAGCGAAACAGTTACGATTGCGGATACTTTGTATTGAGGTATATAAAAGAAATCCTTCAGGCAAATCAATTAGAGATTCCGCTCACGGTATGAATTTATAACTTAAGATAATTTCATATAACTTATTACATTTAACTAAATGTATCATTCATATTTTTTTTTTGTTTTGTAGTACCTTGACGAATTCCGTGCCGCTACATACCCGAAACTTAAGTTGGAAGAAATAAAAGAGGATTTGAGTCATTTTTATATTAAGCACTTTTTCATGTAGGATTTGTGTCGATTTACTTACAATTTTATATAACATTATTGATGTTGTAATATATGATGTATATATATAATTTTGGATATTATTTTGGTATATATATTGTCTCAGTGATGGCTGAAATAATATCGTCGAAAATAAATTACAGGTCGAAAATAAATTACAGGTCGAAAATATTACAGGTCGAAAATATTACAGGTCGACTGGGAGGATTAAATTACAGGCTGCACATTAAAAAACCTCACAAACCTACTAAAGCGCTTCTTAGTAAAAGCGCTGCCAAAGATTAATAAAAAAGAATTAAAAAAAAAAAACGCAACATACGAAAGCGCTTCTGTAAAAGCGCTCTTATAGGGTGGGCTTTAAGAGCGCTTCTGTAAAAGCGCTCTTATAGGGTGGGCTTTAAGAGCGCTTTTTCCTAAAAAAGCGCTCTTAAAGGCCACCCTATAAGAGCGCTTTTCCAAAAGCGCTTTCGTATGTTGCTTTTTTTTTTTTTTAACTCTCACAGGGGGGGCTATAAGAGCGCTTTTCTGGAAAAAGCGCTCTTAAAGGGGGGCCTACGAGAGCGCTTTTTCCAGGAAAACGCTCTTATAGGGGGACCTACGAGAGCGCTTTTTCCAGAAAAGCGCTCTTATAGGGGGGCCTACCAGAGCGCTTTTAGAAGCGCTTTTGTAGGCTACGCCAGCGCAGCCTTTAACAGCGCTTTTAAGCGCTCTTAAAGCCCAAAAAAAGCGCTCTTGTAGGGCTTCCTTGTTGTAGTGTGGAGGACCATGGAGTAATTCAGGAGTTTTCAAGCCAAGCCAATCATCCAGACACACTCCTCAGGTCATAGTGAAGCTAACCAGATGGCTGCAGCTCATCTGTAACTCGAGAATCATCACCCTCCATGTTCACTTGAAGCTGAAATCGAGGGAGGTCCATAGAGCAATTCAGGAGGATTCAAGCTCCAATAAGCATTCAGTTAGCATCATTGAGTCTCAAGGAAGCTATTGAGATCATTCATTCAAGCCCAGGTGCTCTCTAACATCCTCACGACCTTCATTTTCAGAGGTAAGTTTCTCAACTCCATCCCTTTAATTCGTGTATCTTTCTGGCTAAAACTCAACACCATTCTATTCAGCATCATAAGAGGATTAAAAACCCTCTATCATCAGTCATTTATGCTTCAGTATAGTCATTTAATTTGAAATCCAAATTTTAGGGTTCTTCACGTATTTTAGATAATTCAGTAGATATAGTTAATATAAATTCATAATAGTTACATATCTAGAATCGTGAGTGAATTTAGAGCAAGTTTGGTCTTTATATCGTTGCAAATGGTTGAGAATTGAGAGAGTTCAGAAATTCAAATTGTTGGAGCTTGAGGAAGAAGATGACAATGGTGGTGGCGCGCAAATTTCAAACCTCAGGGCAGAGTTTATTTTATATTTAATGATAGGTGTTTCATAAACGACTGAATAACTTGCCCCAGTGGCCACACATGCGCTCTTAGTCTCCTCATGCCTCAAGTCTGGGGTTCGAGTCCCCCTCGCCCCAGACTTTTTGTTTCTTTTATTTTTCCATGATTTACCACTTGTTTGAAAACATAATGAACTGGATGTGTGACAATAACACCAAGCGCGCGTTGGCCCAGTGGTGTTATTTTGGGTTAGTGACTTGGAGGGCGTGAGTTCAATCCCTCTAGGTGACAAAACATTATTTTTTATCACTTATTTCCTTCAATTTTCTCACAACTTCACACAATTAATTAACCTATCAAACTAATTTATTTTCACTTCATTTTTCACACACTTGTCATTTAATACATCTATTTTGTGAATAATCAAAAAAATCATAAAAATATTATTTATTTCATATATTTTTATTAGGTTTAAAATAGTATGTTTTAAGTGTTTTATTAAAAACTTTAAATATATATATTCACTTTGTTTTAACCTAATCATTTTGTAAATAAAGTTTATGATAAAACCCTAATTGTTTAGGTCTTAATTAGGCATAGATCTTCATCTTTACCTTAATTAAGTTGACTTTTGTCAAATTTCAAAACTGTTTTCAATCTCCGAATAAATCAAATGATTAAGGTTTTCAAACAACAAAACCTTGTACCATTCCAAATCATTTTTCAAATTGCTTTTACACCAGTACTGTAAAGTACTGGGCCTCTAATAGAGTGTAAGTCCCAAAAACATCTTCTCTTCTTAGCTTGTTTTCAAAACTGTATTTTCAAAATCTTCTTTCTGTTTTCAAAACATTCTTCTTGTATTTGAAGGGCATTATTCCCGGTGAAACTCTTCAGATACCTATGTGACCTTTGTCCATCTTCACTTCTTCTGTTTTCAAAAACCATTAACTGTTTATCATATATATATATTCAACTATTATCAACAAAACAACAAAAATACTGTTGAGGCTCTGTACATACTTCTTCAAAGGCCTCCACTCCATCCAGGTTAGGCTTTACAAGCTTTCAATTTACAGTCTTTATTTAAATTACTGTCAAATATAAACTGTGCATATATATTAGTTTAGAACTACGTTTGAGTATAAACCCTAGGACAGTTAAACTATATATATATTATAGGAATATGGCCTAGGATTGAGAATGTTCTCCCGGTGAAGGCTCGTTCCTAATTAGAGATCTGTAGTTCAAACCCCCAAGATGAATTATTCCCGGTGAAACATCTTGGCAAAAACCTTAGAATCCAAAAATAATAGGACACATCCACCCAAAGAGGAATTATTCCCGGTGAAACCTCTTACCCATTTGCTTAGAGCCAAAATAAGTTCAAAACCACATAGCTTTCTCTTGTGCTATAACAAGGACCCTCGATTAGCCTCCTCTTGGGCTTTGTACAAGGACTCACAGGCTTCTTAAAAGCATTTCCAGCTTCCTCTTGAGCTTGTATACAAGGACCCATCAGGTTTCTTATAAACATAGGAACAGGTCTTTAGTTACCTTTTAGCCTACCCTGGTGAGTTTCTTCCAATTTAAACCAGACTTTAAACAAGCTAAGTTGTCTCAATTTTACATTGAGTACATTTTGGAATGAGAGACATGGACTGTCTCTGTCACCCTTATCTTCATCAATCTTCCTTAGCAGAGTCTAGGATCCATATTTGTTTATCCTCAGTAAGTGTCAGCCTTCATCTTGGGCTTTAAACAAGAAGTCTCCACTAGATAATCTTTCTGCCAATTCCCTGGAAAGGGTTAGCCTCCAACACAATCCATCATTTCAACAAAATCCCTGGAAAGGGTTAGCTTCCACACATTCTTCCACTTTAACAAAACCCCTGGAAAGGGTTAGCCTCCAAAGTCAATTAAAATCAACCTCCATTTAAACAAAACCCCTGGAAAGGGTTAGCCTCCAAAGTTAATTAATAAAAATGTCAAAAAAACCAAAGATTCATTCTCTTAGGAGATAATTTCCCCAAAAGAGTCAAAACCCCTGGAAAGGGTCAGCCTCCAAAAAACATGATAAAATCAGTCTTTTAACAGACAAATTCACCAGCTGAGTCAAAATCCCTGGAAAGGGTTAGCTTCCAAAGAAAAACAGTCTTTTTAATCTCCAGTAGAGTCAAAACCAACAAAAACAGTTAGCCTCAACCTTGGGCTTCATACAAGGCACCAAACAATAAAATTTCCCTGTCAAGAGTCAGCCACAACCTTGGGCATTGTACAAGGCAGATAATAGAGTCTCCCCAGTGAGTTCTTCATCATTCAATTAGCCACAACCTTGGGCTTTGTACAAGGCAGAAAATAATGTTTTCCCTAGCTAGAGTCAGCCACAACCTTGGGCTTTGTACAAGGCACATAAAATAGAGTCATTCATTCAATTATCCTCAGCAGTTAGCCACAACCTTGGGCTTTGTACAAGGCACACAAATATAGTCTCCCTAAGTAGAGTCAGCCTCAATTCTGGGCTTTGTACAAAACACCAAATAAAATCCATCAAATAAACCCTCTCCAAATAGAGTCAGCCTCAATTCTGGGCTTTGTACAGAACACAAAAATACCCTGTAATTAATCCCCAGTGGAGTCATCTCCCAGAGTCAATAATAATTAATTAATCAATCAAAAAGCCTCAAGCTTGGGCCTCATACAAGCCAGCTAAAGTCAAATCTTTTATACAGTAGATAGACATAGCTTATCTCTATAGAGAGATATTTTTACTACTCTACCACATTCAAACAAACAAACATTTCAATTTCAATTTCAATCAAAGTCTCCCATGTAGGACTCTGAAAGACATGCTCTGGCACATCCCCAAACTTGTACACTTTCCCTAATTTGGACGAGCATCTTTCTTTCATTTAAGAGGCATCTGACTGGCATACTTGCACACACAAGTAAGGTCCCCCTCTTGAATGAAATGAATCCAGTTATTCTGTCACACCTTTAAATGTTTGTGGTAGAATAGTACAAATACCTCTCTGTAGAGATGATTTCATGTCTCTTTACTGTAAACAGAGATTTAATTCCAAGCTTCAACCTTGAGCTTCAAGCAAGGCACCAAAAATAATTAATTTCCCTAGTTAGTTCCCCGAACTACATTAAGCTCTGACTTCCACTAGGGATATGTAGGCATGAGGTTCACAAGGAATCTCAGCGAGCTAATAAAATACCAAAAATAGTCAGTTTGTCTGTCTGTCTGTCTTTCTTTAATCAATTCAATTCCTTCTCCTAACACAAAGGAGAAACTTTCCCAATCATTAGCAGCAAACACAATCACAAATGACACAGAGAAGGTTCCTGTAGAGTACTACAGATATGTAGGGTGTTTAAACACTTCCCTATGTATAACCGACCCCCCGGACTCCAGAATTTCTAGTCTAGGTGAAATCCCCACACTTAGCAAACTCCTAGGGTTTAGTTGAGATCTTTTTTCCCCTTTCCTATTCGTAGGACAAATAAGAAAGTTCGTGTGATATCGTAGGAAGAACTGAAATAAAATTCATCCCACCACGGGCGCATTCTCCTTCCAAATTTCGCGTGAAGGGTTTAGCGTGCCGTCCTCCCAAGTGAAACGGGGAGGTAAAGAAAACGACACCACACGCTCGAGGCAAAGAGCCCAAGTTGAACAAGTTCAAACCCCGGTGGAGATCACTGCTGAGGATCCATCAAAGCAAGAAATGGAGGAAATATTGAAAATCATCTGCAAGAGTGATTACAATATTGTTGAGCAACTGGGGCACATCGCTTCAAAAATCTCAATGTTATCTCTGCTAAAATATTTAGAAGCTCATGCCAAAGCTCTGATGAAGTTCCTAAAAGCTGCGCATGTGCCTCAAGAGATCTCAGTCGACCAATTTGAGAATTGTGTTGCCACTTTAACCGTGAACAATGGTCTCGGTTTCTCTGATGTTGATCTAACCCCTGCTGGAAAAAATCACAACAAAGCCCTACATATCTCCATTGAATGTAATGGCACCACTCTATCTCATGTGCTGATAGATAACGGTTCTTCTTTGAACGTGTTACCAAAAACAGTACTAGAAAAGCTTGACTTCGAAGGAATTGTGTTACAACCAAGCGATGTTGTGGTAAGAGCCTTTGACGGGTCAACAAGAACAGTATACGGAAAAGTGAATCTCCCAGTCAGAGTGGGCTCTCAGATCTTTGATTCTATCTTTTACGTAATGGAAATTCACCCAGCCTATTCCTGTTTACTTGGACGCCCTTGGATACATGGGGCAAACGCTGTAACTTCTACCCTGCATCTGAACTTGAAATATCCAGTAAAAGGAAAGATTGTCACAGTCTATGGCGAAGAGGAATATGTGGTTAGTCACCTGAGCAATTCCAAATATGTTGAGTTGGATGACGTATTCATCGAAACTCCCTGCCAATCTTTTGAGGTGGTCTCTCCAGATGTCTCTACCACCAAGCATATTCCTGCTATTCCAACTACAACTATGGCTTCTCTCAAAGATGCCAAAGCTGTGATTGAACAAGGTGATTGCACATTATGGGGACAGCTTCCCGATATACCCTACAAGTCCGACAAGCTAGGCCTGGGCTATGATAGTGGAAATCAAAAGAATGGTCAAAGTCCTCGTTCTGGAGAATTAATGTCACACTTCGTCAGCCAAGGGGTAAACGCCATTGAAGATGAAGGAATGTTCTTGAACCATATCATTCAGCCATATCCGGATGAAATTCCGCCCATTTCCATGGGAATGTGGGATACTTTGGGAGATCCAAGCAGCGGGTATAATTATCGGTATACCGCACCTCAAAATTCTTATATTGCTATGGAAGACATTACCCGAACTGGATGGGGTGATCAATTTGAAAATGACAAAAGTTTCACAAGTCCCATCGCTGAGCAATATCAAAATCCACCCAAAGAAGTATGGGATACGCTAGGAGAGCCCAGTGGCAAATATGAGTATATGGTGAAATATTCCGCTCCTCCGAGCTCACAAATTGCTATGGAGGACATTGTCCCAACTGGATGGGATGAACATTATGACGACAATTTCACTCTTGAAGAAGCCAGGAAAACACCAAATAACGAGGGCTACTTTCTGTCAGAATACACCCCTCACCAGGATGCACAAGTCTCTATTCAAAACATCATCCCGACTGCATGGGACGGCCTTATCGAGCATCTCGCTCTGCCAGCAGAGATATCTCAGCCTGGGCTCTCGTATCCAGCAGAGTATATCGCTTATCCCGAAGGATCACCGACTCATTTCCCCACTAATGAAATCAATGCTGTGGAAGATGAAGAAGACAACTGTAACTGGAACAACTGGATACTCCCTGCTCACAACAATGGATTGAACAACTGGAAAGCTGAGGATGTGATCTCCTTTGACCAGGAGTAAATGCCATTTCCTGTTTTCTTTGTGTATAATGTGCAAAGATAAAAATGGTTCCTGTACTATCGAACCATGAGCTTGAAAGCCGTGTGCCTTGCCTGAAGCGCACTGGTCCTTTTATAAGGGCTTATCATATCATGATCATGTGCATTCAATAAAATCATGGGACGCTTGCATATTTAAATTTTGTGATCCTTTTTCTTTCTTTCTTTGCATTCAAATAGCTATGTTTTTTTCACACACACTCACATAAATAAAATGCAGATTCACATGCACTTTGGATCCAGTCAATAACGATTCTGCTATTGCCCGTCATGACTTTGAAAATCCGATCTACCAAACTGAGGACGAAAGTGAGGAAGATTGTGAAGTACCAAGAGAACTTGCAAGGCTGCTAGAACAAGAAGACAAGGCCATACAGCCTCATGAGGAGCCAATTGAGGTCATCAACTTGGGCAGCAACGAGGAAAAGAAAGAAGTTAAAATAGGGGCTGATTTAGAACACAGCGTCAAGCAAAGACTGATTCAAATGCTGCAAGACTACGTCGAGATATTCGCCTGGTCCTATGAAGATATGCCAGGCCTTGACACGCACATTGTGGTTCATCACCTGCCTATCAAAGAATGTAGCACTCCAGTCAAACAGAAACTGATATGTCAAAAAAGATCAAAGACGAGGTTGAAAAGCAATTCAATGCCGAATTCCTGAAAGTTGTAAGTTATCCTCCCTGGATAGCTAACATCGTGCCTGTACCTAAAAAAGACGGGAAAGTCAGAATGTGCGTAGACTACAGAGATCTGAACCGGGCAAGCCCCAAAGATGATTTCCCTTTACCACACATCGATATACTGGTTGACAATACCGCACAATGCAAGGTATTCTCCTTTATGGACGGATTCTCAGGGTACAATCATATCAAGATGGCACCCGAAGACATGGAAAAAACAACCTTCACAACACCCTGGGGAACCTTTTGTTACAGAGTAATGCCCTTTGGTTTAAAGAACGCAGGAGCAATCTATCAACGTGCAATGGTAGCTCTGTTCCATGACATGATTCATCAAGAGATAGAGGTGTATGTCAATGATATGATTGCAAAATCCAACACCGAGGAAGAACATATGGTTCATTTACACAAGTTGTTTGACAGACTCAAGAAATACAAGTTGCGACTGAACCCAAATAAGTGTACCTTTGGAGTAAGATCCGGCAAACTCTTAGGTTTCATCGTCAGCAGCAAAGGTATTGAGGTTGATCCTACCAAGGTCAAAGCCATTCAAGAAATGCCTATACCTCGTACCGAGAAACAAGTCAGAGGATTCTTGGGACGTCTGAATTACATCGCCCGATTTATAGCCCACATGACTACTACTTGTGTGCCGATCTTCAAACTGTTGAAGAAAGATCAAGTAGAAAGGTGGAATGACAAATGCCAGTTAGCCTTTGACAAAATCAAAGAGTATCTCCAAAAACCGCCAATCTTGCTACCACCTGTGGAAGGAAGACCTCTGATGATGTACCTAACTGTGTTAGAAGACTCAATGGGGTGTGTACTTGGGCAACATGACGAGTCCGGCCGAAAGGAGCATGCAATCTACTATCTTAGCAAAAAGTTTACCGATTGTGAAACAAGATACTCACTACTCGAAAAAACTTGCTGTGCCTTAGCATGGGCGGCCCGCTGACTAAGACAGTATATGCTAAATTACACCACTTTCCTAATCTCCAAAATGGATCCTATCAAGTACGTGTTCGAAAAACCTGCTCCCTCTGGAAGAATAGCAAGATGGCAAATGATCTTAACAGAATATGACATTCAATACACTTCACAAAAAGCAATCAAAGGAAGTGTGGTAGCTGATCATCTGGCTCATCAAGCAGTGGATGATTATCAAGCACTGAATTTTGACTTCCCAGACGAAGACATTATGCTAGTCAATGACTACAAACAACCAGGACCAGAAGAAGGACCCGAGCTAGGATCCCGTTGGACTATGGTTTTTGACGGAGCTTCTAATGCACTTGACAATGGCATCGGAGCTGTGATCATCTCCCCTGCAGGAGGTCATACACCATTCACTGCGAGATTATGCTTCAACTGCACTAACAATATAGCCGAATATGAAGCATGTATTCTGGGTCTTAAAGCTGCAATTGATCTAAGAATCAAGTTCCTGGAAGTCTACGGAGACTCGGCCTTGGTAATCTACCAAGTCAATGGGGAATGGGACACGAAGCACCCAAATCTAATTCCTTACAAAGAATATGTGCTGAGTTTGATTCCTTATTTCAAAGAAATCACTTTCGAACACATCCCACGCGAGGAAAATCAACTAGCTGATGCTTTAGCTACCATGTCATCCATGTTCAAAGTCAGGTGGGACAATGAGGCGCCGATGATCACCGTTTACAGACAAGATGAACCATCCTATTGCAATGAGATCGATGCCGAAGGAACAGAAGAAAAACCATGGTTCCATGAAGTAAAAAGATATCTCGAAACTCAGGAGTACCCTGAAGGGGCATCCATTAACGACAGAAAGTTTCTAAGGAGATTTGCTGCCAAATTCTTTCTAAGTAATGGAACCCTATACAAACGCAACCATGACTCGACTTTACTTCGTTGTGTAAACAAGAAGGAAGCAGAACAGATCATGGAAGACATACACGATGGTGCCTTCGGTACTCATTCAAGTGGACATACAATGGCTAAAAAAATCCTAAGAGCAGGTTATTACTGGTCTACCATGGAAACAGACTGCCATCATCACTCCCGAACCTGTCACAAATTCCAGATATATGCTGACAAAGTACATGTACCTCTAGTTCCATTAAACGTCCTGACGGCTCCTTGGCCTTTTGCAATGTGGGGTATTGATATGATTGGAGAAATCAAACCTACTGCCTCCAACGGACATCGATTTATCTTGGTCGCTATTGACTACTTCACAAAATGGGTAGAAGCAGCTTCATTTTCTTCTGTCACCAAGAATGTGGTGGCCCGGTTCATCAAATACAATCTCATTTGTCGGTATGGCATCCCTGAATGGATTATCACGGACAATGGCATAAATCTAAACAACAGAATGATTACTGAACTTTGCACACAGTTCAAGATCAAGCATCATAATTCCTCTCCATATCGACCAAAGATGAATGGCGCGGTGGAAGCTGCCAACAAGAACATCAAGAAAATCATACAAAAAATGACAGTAACCTACAAAGACTGGCATGAGATGTTACCTTTTGCTCTTCATGGTTATCGCACATCTGCGCGTACTTCAACAGGGGCAACTCCATTCTCCTTAGTCTATGGTATGGAGGCAGTTCTTCCAATTGAAATTCAGATTCCTTCCCTAAGGATTATGAAAGAAGCCGATCTAGACGAAGACGATTGGATTCAAACACGATTAGACCAGATAAACTTGATTGATGAGAAGAGGCTCGCAGCTATTTGTCATGGTCAGCTATACCAAAAGCGTATGATCAAAGCCTTCAACAAAAAAGTCAAAAGTCAAGCATACCAAACTGGTGGCTTGGTTGTTAAACGCATCTTCTTACCACAAGGTGATCCCAGAGGCAAATGGACTCCCACCTATGAGGGACCATTCGTAATCAAGAAAATATTCTCCGGCGGTGCCATGTTGCTTACCACCATGGATGGCGAGGATTTCCCACACCCTGTGAATGCTGACATAGTCAAAAAATACTTCGTTTAAAAAACAGCTCGCTAAGTTGAAAACCTGAAAGGGCAACTTAGGCAAAAAATGAGCGTCTCGGTGGACTGAAAACCCGAAAGGGCGATCCAGGAAAAAATTAGAGACTAAACAAATACTATCCCGGTAGGCTGAAAACCTGAAAGGGCAGCCTAGGCAAAAGTTAGGGAATATAAGCGTACAACTATGTTTCGTTCAGCTGCCTACTCACCGTCAAGATTCAACACATCAAAGACACCGATCAGTCCAATCACTTTCTTCCAACAAGCGAGGGATAAGATGCTCGAAGACAGATTGGCAATAGCAGAATTGAAACTTGACTGGATCGTTTTCACATAGCTATTTCACTTTATAAACACTTTTCCAAAGCTTTATGACAATTTCCTACTTCTAGGATTGTTGTCTCCCTGTACTAACCAACCTATCATGGCTCTTTTTCAAAAAATCAATGCAGCTTAGGCTCAAAATCACCGTTTTCACTTTTTCTGTTTTGAATACGTAAACGTCCCAATGATAATTTTGAATGAACATGTGCATTTGAATATGATTGATGTTTACCAGGAAAAACAGGAATAGCATTCAGGTAATGTCCCAATCATCTGGACATCATCAGGAGAAAAATCCCCAAGAGAAATACATTTCTCAGCAAATTCCTCAAAAAAAAGATTTCTAAAACGAAGTGATTCGAGAAATCTTATCCCCCAGCAGGGCCGTTCCAGATTACTATCTCTAGAAGGTGTGATCTCCACACCCGGACTTGGTCAGATAGTGCATCGGAGGATTATGCATCTTCCTCACTCCCACTTAAAAGGACATCGAAATCAGAACTTCCAATTACTTTCCATCCCCAAACGGTAATCGAAGATCCTTCAACAGAGTACCATGGTTCTCAAAGAAGTTCCCCAGCCGAGGGTACTCAAACAAGACAAAAGATCATCGACAATCACAATATAGTCATATCCAGATGACTAGCAGGAATTTATTTTCCCAAATAGAAGCTTGACATCATACATCATATATCATACATCATACATCATACATCATATATCATACATCATGCATCATGCGCATATTCATACGCATATTCATACACAACATCACATGCATATTTCTCCTTTAACCCGGGAATATCTTACATTACATGCATCATAAACATTGCATATCACTAACTTGATTTTTCAGGCAGACGGATATCTTCAACAAAGATGTTCTCAATCACATGCAGTGTTCACCTGAATTCCATGAACGGTTCTCTCAGATATAATCAAGCCGAAGATTCATTCTGAAGAGATTTCTCCTTTCAAATCACTTATCAACTCAAAAACAAGCATCGAAGATCTAAAGTCGATACTGTAGCGGTAAAAATGTGACTCGACGCGTTTTCACGCGTTCGAAGTACAACAGAGTCGCCACCGAACTTTATTTATTCCAAGAAGGAAAGGGGAAATATCGATAAAACCCACGGATAAAAAAGAAATGGATAAGATGGTCGTCGCAACCAAATTTAGGTTCAGGAGTCGGTTAAGCAAGGGGAAGGTATTAGCACCCCTCACCTCCATCGTACTCGATGGGACCCATTTAGTTAATCTTATGATTTATTGTTAGCTTATTATCTATTTGCGTTATTTTATTAGGTTGGAAAGAAGAAAGGAACAAAAAAAGATTTTTTATTATTGTGCTCGCCAAGACATTTGTATCTTGTGCCTACGTATTCCCTAGTGCAATGGGAAAGTCAGAGCAATCGTAGTTCGGGCTAAAACTACGAAAGGTTGTTTGATTTTAGCGAGAGGTACTCGATCGCATTCAACCAATACTAGGCGCACATGGATAATAGATTGTTTGCATCACTACAAGAACGGATAACTAAATCAAGAGTGAGACAAGATTTTGGCCATCATCGCATTCGAGTGGAAAACATTGATCTTCACATGTGGAAGTATAATTGCGTTTGAATTTTGACTAAGTGTCTCGTTTTATAAAGAAGGATTTTAAAATTGAAAGGTGTGAATGAATTGAAGTTGTTTGTTTATGAGAAATCAAACATTTAAACAAAGGCTTAACGGCCATCGCCTAAATGCTTGAAAAAGGAGCTCGCTAAATCAAGTTTTATGAAGTCTTTAACGGAGTCTACGCACCTAAACAATGGCTTAACGGCCATCTCCTAAACGCTTGAAGAACAACTTGTACAAGTACGTACAAACCCTTCTTCATTATCCATTATTGACTAAAATGATTTGATTAAAAGAAATTGTTTTTTTGTAAAAAAGAATGAGTTAAATCGATTTTTAAGAAGTCTTTAATGGAGTTTAAACATCCAAACAAAGGCTTAACGGCCATCGCCTAAATGCTTAAAGAACAACTTGTACAAGTACGTACAAACCCTTCTTTCCATTTGAAACTCAAAAACTCGATTCAAGTAAAAAAGATATTTTTGAATATTTTGAAATATTTTTGATAAATTCTAAACATATATCTAAAGAATATATATTTTGCCCTTTTAAAAATCTAGTAAATAAAATAAACAATAAATATTTTTTGGGATTTTTATATGAAAGGAATTCTAATAATAAAATGTTAATTATTGGTTATATATAATCAAGACAACAAAAAGGATAATAAAAATAAAGAAATGGGCCACGGGAGGTGCAAAAAATCGGATGGGAGTGTGAGACCCAAAGAAAAGAAAATTGTGGTGAAAGAATGATAAAAAAAACATATTGGGGCAAATTGTGCATTCTGCAGAATAGTGTATGGCCCAAGGAGATGTCAAAGTGTACCATAAAAAAACAAGGTTGGGCTGGGCCGGGTCAAAGTGATCCGCGACCCAATCAAAACACACACTCGGGTTAGAGAACCCTAAATCTCCTCTTCCTCTTCTATCGCCTCTCACTCTCTCTGTGAACTCATCTTCATCGTTAGAACAAAAATGGAACCAGACAACAACAACATCATATCGTCTCTCTCTCTCTCTATTGCTTTTTCTCTTCGGCAACAACATGTTCAAAATCACAGCAAACAAATCCTAAACCCCAATAATGAACCCTAAACCCCATGATTTCATTATATTCAGTGATTACAAAAACATGGTGAAAGAAATAAGCAAATGGAAATACATGAAGCTAATGAAGAAAATTGAAAAAAACCGGTATGTTCTCTTTAATTTCTGCTTCGTCCTTTTTCTTCTCCTTCTACTGCGATGTGTGTCTGTGTTGCGACTGGAGTGCTGTTATGTTGAGCGAAGGTTGACGAGTGAAAATGGAGGCTGTGTGGTACGGAGGTTTATGCAGTGATAAGGTTAAGCCTGAGTAACTTGCGTGAGTTTTGGGTAAGGTGTGTTTTGGTGTTGTTGGGTTTGAGATGTGGTGAGTGATGGTGAGGATACCGAGTATGTTTTTGTGAAGGAATGCTGACTTGCGGTTATGGATGGTAATGTTTTGAGGATGGGGTTGAGTCGTGAGTCAAGTGAATGAATTTGGAGGATGTGGAGTTGGTTCTGTGCAGAGAGTTTATATTTGGAGAGGGAGTTTTTGAGGGAAGTTTCTGCAGAGTTTTTAGGTGGTTGTTGCTCTCTACTGTTAGTTTTTTTGTGGCTGCCTTTTTTTCGTTGAACTGTGGCCTCCTCTCTTGTGCTATCAATCTCTGTTTATATAAGCTGATATTAGGGTTTTCAATCAGAATTGGGGGGAAAATTTGGAGAGTTTTGAACAAACTTGGTATACTGAATAGTTTGCTTTTGTTTATGCAGGTTGTGTATGATCATTTTGGTGAAAGTTCTTGGCTGTTTATGAAATGCTTTTGTGCAGGTTTCTTGGACATATTATGCAGAGTAGCAGCAAGTGGAGCAGAGGCGTGGCATTTCAGAGTTGTTTGAAGCATGGCTTTGAAGGAGGACCAATTTTCTATTTTTTTGTTTTGTTTTTTTCTGTAACTTGTTAAAAGCAAAACAATGTAACATAGCTTCTTATCTTTTTGGTGCTAATGTTATTGTAACACTAAAACAATTAATAAAGGTATATTTATTTATTTGAACTCTAACAAAAATAAAATGTAAATATAATTCACAATGTCAATTTAATTAATAATTATTTTGATTATTAAAGAAACTATTAATTTCAATAATAACAAATTTAACTATTAATTCAACTAACACATGATGCAAGGAATATGAATATGTAAGGCGCGAAAATCGATCACAACTCAGCTGCGACGAGATTAGCGAAACGACTGAGTCAACGAACCTCACAAACAGTCAATTATAAATCAGAATGCAGTCAACACAAATGATGCAAATGAATTGTGAAAATAGTAAAAAAAGACTAGGTCAAAAATTGGGGTGCGACAGATGCCCCTATTTAAGTTTTTTCTATCGAAGATATGAAGAGACTTAAATATAAAGTACACAATTTTTGTCTTAATATGATGCAACGATGCTTATGACATGAATGCAATGAACTTTTTTTTTTAAATGCAATATGATATGAGACACTCTGAATTCTGTGGGGAATATGGTGCCACAAAAGGCAAACTAATGATGGAGAGACTTTGAAACGAGGGATAAAACTCTGGATAAAATGATAGTAGGAATGTCTAAGAGTAGCTTTAGACGGCGGAAATCATCAGAGACATTCAAGAGTAGCTTTGAGTGAATCTGAAATAAAACTTGGGAAGGAACGTCTAAGAGTGGCTTTAGACGATACCAAACATCAAAGACATTCAAGAGTGGCTTTGAGTGAATCTGAAAATAATCCAAACTCTGGGGAAACATCGGAGACACCCGATAGTAGCTTCGGATGGAAGGAAACCAACAAGACTCAATAGTGGCTTTGAATGCAAGAGGAGACCTACAAACTCGAAGATATGGCAGAGACGTCCAAGAGTAGCTTTGAACAAATGGAATCCAAACTCTGAAAAACATCGGGGACAATCCAACAGTAGCTTTGGATAATACGGAAACCAGAGAAATTCAACAGTGGCTTTGAATGCAAAAAGCAAACCTGAACCAGAAAATATATCAGAGTCATCCTGAGGAGCAATAGATGAAATGGATACCAATTTTGGAAAATACGAGCGAACATCCAATAGTAGCATTGGATGGGAAAACAAACTCAAGAGCATCCAAGAGTGGCTTTGGATGAGAAAAGGATGGTATTCCGGCTCAAAGATATAAAGATCATTCAACAGTAGCTTTGAATAACACTTTACTAGGGATTGTGATATCCAACAGTAGCTTTGGATAAAAGGTGAGAAACAACATGTCCAACAGTAGCTTTAGACAGAGGGAAACCAATATAAATCCAAGAGTAGCTTTGGATGAAGAGAAACAATGAGACATCCAATAGTAGCATTGGATGAAGAGAGACAGTTAGAAATCCAAGAGTAGCTTTGGATGAAGAAACAAACATCATTTTGGTAGATGCCAAGTAAGTTGGGCTTTGATCTCAAGGTAAGATGTTAACAACAGCGAGACTTTGAAAGAATGAAAATGAGCATGATTTTTTTTCTATGCATGCTAATGAATTTTTCCATGCATGATATGTGAATGATTAATGTAATGTAATTGGTTATGACAACTGATGTAGACTCTTTTATGAGGGAAGAATGGAACTCTGATTCCTCAACACAAGAACATTGTCAACTCTGGTTTTGTCACGTTGATGATCCTTTTGAGAAGGACTGATAAACTGCTTGGGGATTGCTGAAGAAGAATGCCCCTCACCAACTGATTGTTACCTGATCGTTGCTTCAGTTCTTTGAAATGAATGTTGGGAACACATGCCCCAGTATAAGTTTTGCACAACAGGATCTTGAAGTAACGTGCCCCTGATAAGATCACTGATTAAGTTTCTTGACTGTTTGAACTTCCTTGAAAGATGAGTACTTGCTTGCAAATAAAATGTTCATTCAAAAATGGTAATTTTAATGCAATGCTCAAAGCATATTTTGAAATCAAAGTCATTATTGGAATGATTTTATTGATGTAAAGAAAAATGAATCAAAGGTCCAAACACAATGGTCTAGATATTCAAAGTGATGGATAAAGCAAAAGGTATGGTAAAACAAACAATTTGCAAAAATCTATAGGAGTCAGGTTAACGCAACCTTGTTGTAGTATGCTTTCAAAATAAACCTTGCTTCAATTAGGTCTTTTGAAGGATGTAACGTGGCTTGGTTCACGGTTTCAGAAACAAAGAATATAGGCTCAAAGTATATTTGTACCCACCCCACTCTTCGTGATGAACTTCAGTCCTACGCTCAATTAATTCAAATTACGCATTCAGGTTCCAAGAGGCTTTGGAATTGCACCTATGATAATGATGATGGTATAAAGGCCAAGGGAATCTTTGAGATGGCAGTCACCTCTTCCTTTCGATAGTCACAACGTTTTATTGTTGTTCAAGGAATTTATTGACTTCTTTTTTATATCCCTAACTTTTGCCTGAACTAACTTCATTTTAGGATTACAGTCAGCGGGATGCCCCAATTTTGCCTAAGTCTCCTTCGTAGGTTTTGACTTAGCGGGCCTTTTTTTTTAAATATATTTTTTGTATTGGAAAGATAGTGATTGCCTTGAGAACGATTAATGATAACCATTTTGGTCACTTTTGATTGAAATCCTTATTGAAAGGTGTACTTAATGATTATCTTGAAATTGAATGCACAAACAAATTAACTGAGAACTACCCTGCCCCAGGTTAAAATTGTTGGTTTTTTGTTTTAAAAAGAAACTCCAACTTTGAAGGCTCAAAGGGGGTGACTAGGGATTAACTTCCTTATTTCTCCAGTGTTTGGGAATTGAAAGAATGCCTGTACATCATCAGCAAAGTTTTATTTGAAAGCATGCAATTCAACAACCCGGGTATTTTGTTTTCATCATCCTCCTTCCAATCATTGCAAAAAAAGAAATTTGATAAAGAAAGTGAATAAGAGACATATTTTGTTTTTTTTTTTGAAAGATAAAGCATAAAGATAAACACAGTGGATATAAATGGATGGATTCAAATATGTAATGCTCATTTCATTTAAAACTAACATTAAGGAACAAACAGAATTCAAATGTAGTACACAAGATGAAACAATGAAATTAGAAACAGAAAGAAATAAGGCCTAGTGACTAATCAGTGACGAGGAGGAGCTATCCTGTCTGAAACACTTGGCTTTAGGGGAGTAATTTGGCTTTCTTTGTCCTCAGCCACTCTTGTCATGCTCGGGCAAAGGGTTCTTGACAACATTGGGATTGATATCTTTGAAATATATCATGTTTGCCCTCATCAATTCTTGCACTCTAGCCTTCAGTGCGAAACAACTTTCCAAATTATGGCCAGCACCACCTTGATGAAATTCACAGTGCAGATCGGATCTGAAACCGGGTGGAAGAGGATTCGGAGGAGTAAAAGCTCTTGTTGTAATCAGACCTTTCTTGACCAATGCAGGATATAGCTCAGTGTAAGTCATGGGAATAGGATCATAGGTCGTCCTACCACGATTCTGATTCTGGTTAGCAGCCTGAGGTTGAGGAGCTTGAACTTGTGGAATCTTGGTTACAGGAGCGACTGTAACTACAATTGGTTGATCATAGTTGTTAGGCTTTTGACGAGATCTTCTGTCTTCATCAATCACAGCATTTGTCTCATTCTCCTTCTTCTTGATGAAGTTTCCATAAGACTTCCTTGCCCCATTAGAAGATTCAGCAGCATTGGCAACTTTGCCATTCTTGATTCCTTCCTCTAGCCTTTGACCAATAGTCACAAATCAGTAAAGTTTGAGGACATACTTCCAATCATCTTCTCCCAATAGAAGGGTGAGAGAGTATCCATGAACATTCCAGTTAATTCTTTTTCAGCCAAAGGAGGTTCCACTTGAGAAGCTAACTCTCTCCAGCGTTTAGCATACTCCTTGAAGGACTCTCTTTCCTTTTGGGACATATTTTGCAGTTGACGGCGATCAGGAGCCATGTCTAGATTATACTTGTATTGCTTCATGAAAGCATCAGTCAGATCTTGGAAACAATGGATACGACTCTTCTCAAGTCCCATATACCACTTCAGGGAAGCGCCAGTCAGGCTATCTTGAAAACAATGAATCAGCAATTTGTCGTTCTTAGTATAAGCGGCCATCTTGCGGTAGTACATGGTCAAGTGACTTCTTGGACAAGTGTACCCTTTGTACTTTTCAAAATCGGGAGTTTTGAACTTGGCAGGTATGACCAAATCAGAAACTAAGCACATGTTTTCAGCAGCGACCCCAAAGTAATCAGCGCCTTCCATAGCTCTTAGCCTTTTCTCCAGGATTTGATATTGTTCTTTGACTTCATCAATATCACCGGCTTCTTTTTGGCTTTCACTTTGATGGTCTCCAACATGGTACTCAAAGAGAGGATTTCCAAAAGTGGTTTGGGCAGCGGTGTGCACAATTGGCTGAGACTCAGTCATGATCGGTGCTTGGAACGTTGGTCGTGAAATTTGACCCACCATAGCAGCAGTGGCGTGAGGCGGAGAATAATTTGGAGGTAAACCAAACTCAGGCCAAGTAGTGGTTGGCCTTTGAACGGGAATGGGGTCTTCAACATCGTCGGAGACCTCTTGAATAACGGTCCTTTGAGGTGGTTCTCCTCTAGCAATCAGAACTTGCAACATCTCAGTGAGCTTAGTCATTCCTGACTTCAAATCTTCAATCTCCATTCTGACTTCAGCATTGTGTTGCTCTTGATCTACCATTCTTCGTCTGATGTTGGCTCTAGTCTCGTACTCGTGTGGAGGAACCAGCTTGACGGTGAATAGAAGACTGTTGAAGATGAATACAGACGATATGAGTTGACAACTCGAATGTATGAATATGGATGCATGAAAATTTTTGTTATTTTTGTACAAAGATGTATGCCATGTTATGCAATGTATGGTTTACATGTAATGGATTTCAAATCATATAGAATAGAAATATTATGATTTCTCGGCATAAAGTGGCACACAATAGGATAGTTCTAAGGTTTTTACGACAAGGTTCTAGACACGGTTCTCAGAGTTACGAGCTCCTTTTGAAAACTTGATCATCTAGAAAATAACTTCCCACACAACCATGTTTTCAAATGAAGCCTATTCTGAGTGTGGTTTTCGCACTTACCCACGGTAATAGTTACGTTACGCAAGTTGGGTGCGAAACCACCATTTCCTAAAAGTCATGGTTCAAGGGTTTTTCTAAAGGTCCCTAGAGTTAACGATCCAAATTGAAAACATCATCGCTCGAGTAAATAACTTACTCAACCAAAGACATCCTCTCAAAGGACCTACTCTAGGCGGGGTATTAGTATCTCCCACTTGACACTATGTCAAGCAAGTTTAATACTAAACCACCATCTTATCTTATGTGTTTCTTGAGCTCGGGTGTAGAGCTTTGTCCATAAAGTGCCAATAATCAAAAGATTCCAACCATACAATAAGAAATCAAATAATAAAAGAAATAAATAAGCAAATAAATAAAGCTAACAATAATACAAGAAAAACTAAACTAGGGTTGACTCTCTTAGGTATTCCCCAGCAGAGTCGCCACTTTCTGTAGCGGTAAAAATGTGACTCGACGCGTTTTCACGCGTTCGAAGTACAACAGAGTCGCCACCGAACTTTATTTATTCCAAGAAGGAAAGGGGAAATATCGATAAAACCCACGGATAAAAAAGAAATGGATAAGATGGTCGTCGCAACCAAATTTAGGTTCGGGAGTCGGTTAAGCAAGGGGAAGGTATTAGCACCCCTCACCTCCATCGTACTCGATGGGACCCATTTAGTTAATCTTATGATTTATTGTTAGCTTATTATCTATTTGCGTTATTTTATTAGGTTGGAAAGAAGAAAGGAACAAAAAAAGATTTTTTATTATTGTGCTCGCCAAGACATTTGTATCTTGTGCCTACGTATTCCCTAGTGCAATGGGAAAGTCAGAGCAATCGTAGTTCGGGCTAAAACTACGAAAGGTTGTTTGATTTTAGCGAGAGGTACTCGATCGCATTCAACCAATACTAGGCGCACATGGATAATAGATTGTTTGCATCACTACAAGAACGGATAACTAAATCAAGAGTGAGACAAGATTTTGGCCATCATCGCATTCGAGTGGAAAACATTGATCTTCACATGTGGAAGTATAATTGCGTTTGAATTTTGACTAAGTGTCTCGTTTTATAAAGAAGGATTTTAAAATTGAAAGGTGTGAATGAATTGAAGTTGTTTGTTTATGAGAAATCAAACATTTAAACAAAGGCTTAACGGCCATCGCCTAAATGCTTGAAAAAGGAGCTCGCTAAATCAAGTTTTATGAAGTCTTTAACGGAGTCTACGCACCTAAACAATGGCTTAACGGCCATCGCCTAAACGCTTGAAGAACAACTTGTACAAGTACGTACAAACCCTTCTTCATTATCCATTATTGACTAAAATGATTTGATTAAAAGAAATTGTTTTTTTGTAAAAAAGAATGAGTTAAATCGATTTTTAAGAAGTCTTTAATGGAGTTTAAACATCCAAACAAAGGCTTAACGGCCATCGCCTAAATGCTTAAAGAACAACTTGTACAAGTACGTACAAACCCTTCTTTCCATTTGAAACTCAAAAACTCGATTCGAGTAAAAAAGATATTTTTGAATATTTTGAAATATTTTTGATAAATTCTAAACATACATCTAAAGAATATATATTTTGCCCTTTTAAAAATCTAGTAAATAAAATAAACAATAAATATTTTTTGGGATTTTTATATGAAAGGAATTCTAATAATAAAATGTTAATTATTGGTTATATATAATCAAGACAACAAAAAGCATAATAAAAATAAAGAAATGGGCCACGGGAGGTGCAAAAAATTGGATGGGAGTGTGAGACCCAAAGAAAAGAAAATTTAGGTGAAAGAATGATAAAAAAAAACATATTGGGGCAAATTGTGCATTCTGCAGAATAGTGTATGGCCCAAGGAGATGTCAAAGTGTACCATAAAAAAACAAGGTTGGGCTGGGTCGGGTCAAAGTGATCCGCGACCCAATCAAAACACACACTCGGGTTAGAGAACCCTAAATCTCCTCTTCCTCTTCTATCGCCTCTCACTCTCTCTGTGAACTCATCTTCATCGTTAGAACAAAAATGGAACCAGACAACAACAACATCATATCATCTCTCTCTCTCTCTCTATTGCTTTTTCTCTTCGGCAACAACATGTTCAAAATCACAACAAACAAATCCTAAACCCCAATAATGAACCCTAAACCCCATGATTTCATTATATTCAGTGATTACAAAAACATGGTGAAAGAAATAAGCAAATGGAAATACATGAAGCTAATGAAGAAAATTGAAAAAAACCGGTATGTTCTCTTTAATTTCTGCTTCGTCCTTTTTCTTCTCCTTCTACTGCGATGTGTGTTTGTGTTGCGACTGGAGTGCTGTTATGTTGAGCGAAGGTTGACGAGTGAAAATGGAGGCTGTGTGGTGCGGAGGTTTATGCAGTGATAAGGTTAAGCCTGAGTAACTTGCGTGAGTTTTGGGTAAGGTGTGTTTTGGTGTTGTTGGGTTTGAGATGTGGTGAGTGATGGTGAGGATACCGAGTATGTTTTTGTGAAGGAATGCTGACTTGCGGTTATGGATGGTAATGTTTTGAGGATGGGGTTGAGTCGTGAGTCAAGTGAATGAATTTGGAGGATGTGGAGTTGGTTCTGTGCAGAGAGTTTATATTTGGAGAGGGAGTTTTTGAGGGAAGTTTCTGCAGAGTTTTTAGGTGGTTGTTGCTCTCTACTGTTAGTTTTTTTGTGGCTGCCTTTTTTTCGTTGAACTGTGGCCTCCTCTCTTGTGCTATCAATCTCTGTTTATATAAGCTGATATTAGGGTTTTCAATCAGAATTGGGGGGAAAATTTGGAGAGTTTTGAACAAACTTGGTATATTGAATAGTTTGCTTTTGTTTATGCAGGTTGTGTATGATCATTTTGGTGAAAGTTCTTGGCTGTTTATGAAATGCTTTTGTGCAGGTTTCTTGGACATATTATGCAGAGTAGCAGCAAGTGGAGCAGAGGCGTGGCATTTCAGAGTTGTTTGAAGCATGGCTTTGAAGGAGGACCAATTTTCTATTTTTTTGTTTTGTTTTTTCTGTAACTTGTTAAAAGCAAAACAATGTAACATAGCTTCTTATCTTTTTGGTGCTAATGTTATTGTAACACTAAAACAATTAATAAAGGTATATTTATTTTTTTGAACTCTAACATAAATAAAATGTAAATATAATTCACAATGTCAATTTAATTAATAATTATTTTGATTATTAAAGAAACTATTAATTTCAATAATAACAAATTTAACTATTAATTCAACTAACACATGATGCAAGGAATATGAATATGTAAGGCGCGAAAATCGATCACAACTCAGCTGTGACGAGATTAGCGAAACGACTGAGTCAACGAACCTCACAAACAGTCAATTATAAATCAGAACGCAGTCAACACAAATGATGCAAATGAATTGTGAAAATAGTAAAAAAAGACTAGGTCAAAAATTGGGGTGCGACAGATACCTCAGACGGTTCCAGAACGATCTACCATCACAGATCTAAAGTCGATACCTCAGACGGTTCCAGAACGATCTACCATCACAGATCTAAAGTCGATACCTTAGACGGTTCCAGAACGATCTACCATCACGGATCTAAAGTTGATACCTCAGACGGTTCCAGAACGATCTACCATCACAGATCTAAAGTCGATACCTCAGACGGTTCTAGAACGATCTACCATCACAGATCTAAAGTCGATACCTCAGACGGTTCCAGAACGATCTAGCATCACGGATCTAAAGTCGATACCTCAGACGGTTCCAAAATGATCTACCATCACAGATCTAAAGCTGATACCTCAGACGGTTCCAGAACGATCTAACATCGAAGATCTAAAGCTGATACCTCAGACGGTTCCAGGACGATCTAACATCGAAGATCTAAAGCTGATACCTCAGACGATTCCAGAACGATCTACCATCGAAGATCTAAAGCTGATACCTCAGACGGTTCCACAAATGATCAACTTTCAAAATCTAAAGCGGAATAACTTTGGACAAGTTCCGTAACGATCATCCTCCTAGACTTAAAGCGGTAACCTTGGACGGTTCCAAAACAGACAACACAAAGACTTTCAAATCCTTCATCAAGATATAATCAATGGATTCATTCTGATGAACAAACCATCAAATACATTTGCCAGGTGGCATCTTAAAGCCCATCCCAGGTAATGTTCCGATCTGCCAACAACATTTCTCAGACAACATTCAAATGCAACTTCCAACATCTCTTCCGATCAAGGTAAGTGAAAATTTTCAGGGCATCTAAATATTCAATCATCTTCTACCTTCAGATTTCAGACAATCTCTTAGGGTTTAAGAAGATTGAATAGGGGCAACTGTTATACCCCAAAATTTGCCCGCATCTTTTTACTAACATTGAGACTTTATGTATTATAGCACATGAAAATCTTCCAGAATATTAAAATTTGTATGTTTAACGAACTTCGTAACTTTTATGTAGTATAGCACACGAAAGTTTTCCATAATTTTAAAATTTGTAAGTTTAACGAACTTTGTGTCTTTTATGTAGTATATAGCTGTTATACCCCAAAATTTGCCCGCATCTTTTTTCAAGAAATCTCCAATCTAAAAATTAAGAGTCTCATATAATCATGGATTTTTATTTCAGTAAATATCCTGACATGTGAAATACTTAGTTTTTAGAATTTTACAGTATTTTGGCTTACAGTTGAATTTATTCTTACGCAAACGCCAAGTACTTCACACATGCTATTTATTTATTTACAGATAAATAGTACTGACACAATTGGTACAGAGTTAAATCTTTTGCAGGCGCAGAATCAGGAAACTCAGACTGTACTGGCAATAAGTAGATTATTATTATCTTTTGTTTCCCACTAATTTTTGTACTATATTCCATTATTTTTAAAATCTTTTCAAATCTCTTTTTCAAAAAATCAAATCCTAACTTTATTCTATACATCTCTCTTTTTCCCAACACTATCATACACTTTCTTTCAAATCTTACTTCCACTCAAATTTTCCTTTTGTACGGAATCACTTCATTCCTCAACATCTATATCCTTCTTTCCATTCTATAAATACCTCTCATTTTTCCATAAAAATCTCACATCAAATTCTAACTCATCTCTCAAATTTCTACTTCATATCCATTCTTTCTTCTTCCCCCGACAAAATGGCGAAGTGGTGGGAAACGTGTTTTCTTATGGTCATCACCATTGCTACGGTGATTATGTATTTCTTCTGTCTACATAGCCCGGAACACTGTGGACCTGGGATGCTTGCACTCCCAATCATCTACATGTTATTATTTGTAGCATGGGTTATTAATCGTCATTCTTAAAGTTTGCCGTATCTCTTATTTTTAAAATGTACCGATTATTCGTCGTAATATTCATTATAGTATGTAATGTTTGTACTGTCAGTATTAAATGTTGTACTATTTGTCATACTGTTGCTTAATTATTCATATAATATTTTGTGTGTTTTATGCCAGTCAAATATTCATTTTTCTGTGCATTAAAAGATTTTCAGGGTTATTATCTGTAATTTTGCTCGCGTACAGTAAATATTAGTTATTTATTATGTCTGTGTTTTTAACAAGTCATGTAAATAAACTTTCATATTTCACATAAAACAAAAACAACAAAAAGAAAATTAACTTTGACTGTTGATTTTTCACTCTAACTGCTACATTAATACCAGAACAGTCGGTTGACAGTCAAACTGCTGACAGTATAATTCTCAGTGTTTTGTACCATCAATCAAATCAAACTTTTGCAATTTAAAAATTCCAAGATTTTTGTCCTAGAAGTCTTCTGAATATCACATGATTAGCAGAGACTCAACACTGCACAAAAATCAGGTACGCTTAACTGTCTCCTACCCAAACAGTCCCTGACTAGGGTTTCTTGTTTTTACAGGAGAAAAAGTTTTTGAGACCTCAAATGGATTTCATGGACATCCATATATCTCAAAGTACCATCATACAAATTTTCAGACTTCAATTCACTCAGACGCACCGTCAGCAGCTCAAACAGTCAACAGACGACCCGTTTGACCAAAAAAGTCAACAGACAGTCAAAAATGAAATTTTTTGTCAACATCCATATTTTGTCAAAGGATTCATCATTTGATCATTGGATGATCATAATTCATCAAGGAAAGATCAAAAATCAACAAAACCCTAAGATTCAAAATTAGGGTTTTCTCCTAAAAAGTCAACTGAACTTTGACTAGCCATAACTCTCTCATCCTTCATCCAAAAAATTCAAACCAAAGCTCATTTTGAAGGAAATTCAATTATATTTCAAATGCAATTGATCCCATGGTCATTACATTCACCATTTGAAAAATATGAACAAAGACATTACAGGTCATTTTCAAAGTCAACAAAAAGACACTTTTTTCAAAAGGACACACAAGGAGCATCAAAAATCATTTTGACATGAGACCAAAGACATTGGTTAGAGGACTCTTTGAGGTTTCCAAAAAGTGCAAGATCTCCTTCATATGACAAAAATTGAGGGATTTACACCTTGTTGAAGTTGGCTAAATTTTGGAAAATGCATGAAACCAACATTGCTCAAAAATGCATTTTTTCCAAAAGGGGCCAAGTTTTTATGGTTCAAACATCTTTGCCATGTTATTATGGGCCTCCCACGACCAAGGCTAAGCCCACACCATTTTTATTCATTTTTGGCTTAATTTTATCTTATTTTAAGATTAAATGAAAATGGAAAATGGAAGGATAATGGATAGCTTAGTTTCTAAGCATGAGTCATCCAAGAATCTTCATTTTTCTGCAGAAGATTGAGGTACAAGGCAAGAGCATTGAAGAGAAGCAAGACTTGGTCAACAATTCAAAGGTTTTAATATAAAAAATCAAGAATTCAACAAAGGCAACTAAAGGCTTCTTGGCTTCAATTCTAAGCACAACATAGCCTATATAAAGGCTATAACACTTCACAAATGAAAGGGCACGAAATCAGAGCCAAACTTCTGCTTGTAACACACTTGTAATCACTTAAATTTTTCAAAGAAATTTCAAATTTGAATTTTGAATTCAAGTCAGTTTCCATACAAACTAAACATTCAAACACCTTCCTCAAGCATCACTGAACATATTCCAATCATTTCCAAGCCTTGAAACCCACTGAACTAAGCACTACAGGTCACGATTTGTTCGAACTAAAATCGACTTGTATCTCATAATCCATGCATGTTTGACAAGATGTAGACATATATTTGAGTTTAGTTTGATGTCCTGATCGTTTCTGGACATTTAATTAAGGTTTGGTTGAGTAATCACGAAGTTACCATTTTAGGGTTCATAATCTCAAAATTAGGGCTTTCTGAAATAGGCAAAATTACAGGTTCTAAGTGGTACCATTGAACTCGTATGGACTGGACGAATCGAATGGGCATGTAGCGCCAAATTTATATTCATGTTTGACCCTATTCGCTATTTTGCAGGTTTAGGAGGTATCTATTACAGCGCTTTTATTACAAAAACGTTATTAAAGGTGCTGGCTGGAGGTTGAGGACGATGAGGTGTCTCCACCTCATTGGATAGAACGCGCGCACGTTTTTTTAAATAACCTTTGATTCTATGCTTTGCAGTCTATGCTTTTGCCATACACCTCACTTTAATCACCTTCTGATCCCCTTGCCAGCTCATCCTACGTCCCTGACACGCCAGTCCATACCATGGACTCTCCAATCAACCACATCTGATTACTATCCTTTTATTTTATTTTTTTATTTTAATTTCTTTGTTAAATTAATTAAAAATAGTTTTAAATATCCAAAAAATACACAAAAAATATTTTTAAGTTGCTAAAATAAAATATTATTTTCTGATATAAAAATATTTTATTTTTCTTCATAATTTAAATATTTTGCATAATTAATTAGTATATATTCATATATTTGCTTTTTAATTATTTCAACCAATCAAAAAATCATAAATTTTTTTTTTCTTTATATTAAATATTGTTTATATATTATAAACTAATTTTGTACATATTTTGAATAATTTTCTCTTCAAGTTTTAATTATTTGTGTAATTATTTGTATAATTATGTATTAATTAACTTAATCAATTTCAAATCAATTTCAAAAATTCCAAAAAAATTAGTTTTGTTTTAAAATTAATTAAAAAGCATTTTGAACATATTTTGAACTTAATTTTTAGGTTTGAAATTTATTTTCATCTTTTTTCCTCATTTTAATTTAATTAATCATGCATTAATCATAATTAAAATAAATCATAAAAAATCCAAAAAAAACATGTCTTTATTTTCTTGCAATTTAAATTCCTAGATAAATGTATAGGTTGTCAAAATTCATGTAAATAGGCGTAGTTTACATTTCCTGCACAAATCGATGTAATAGCGTAAATTTACTTTCCGCATTTTACATTTCCGCATTTTAAATTCCAGCATATATAAACTGCGTGTATGTCAAAGATAAAATTGAACCGTTAGATCACTAACTCCAAAAGATAAAATACCTGAATCAAAACACAATCACACTTGCACCTCTTAAGGTAATCCCTTCTCATTCTTTTCAAAATCAAAGTCAAATTCTACTGTTTCGAGTACAAAATCGAACCTTTTGTTTATATCCGGTGAAAGGATAGATTTTTAAAGGAAATAGGATAAAGACCTTATAACTCAGGGAAGACCTCCTAATTTTCTTGCTCAAATCAAAACCAACAAATCTCTCATATATCATTGTTTTTCAAAATCAAACTTACAAAAAGACAATACTTTGTATATATCCAAACAAGGATCATTACGAAGTTAACGCTCTTTTCCAAAGCATCTTTTGAAAGATAAAAACACCTTGTATACATTCGCACAAGGATCATTACAAATTCAATTTACAAAGGTATTTTAAACCACATACGAGCATTTTAGAGCAATTGAAAACAAGTGAGCTAAGCAAATTAAAGAGCCTATGGATAACCATGGATACAAAGGGTGCTAACACCTTCCCTTTCTATAACCTACCCCCTTACCCAGAATTTCTTAAAGGTCTTTTTTCTGTTTCTTTTATAAACCTTTCCTTAATTGGATAAAATAAAAGGTCGGTGGCGACTCTCTGAATTTTCAAATGCGAAAGCAGAAACAAAAAAAAAGAGTCAGTTCTCGTATCTCTCCGCGAGAGGTATGGCCGAAAACGGAGGTCCACAATAGCACACAAAAATCTTGCAAAAGACAAAATTTTGTAAGTTTAACAAACATCGTGACCTTTATGTTGTATAGCAAACAAAATTCTTCCAAAATACTACTGTAACCAAGTTTAATGAACTTCCTGACTTATAAGTAATATAGCACACAAAAATCTTCCATAATATTAAAATTTATAAGATTAACGAACTTTGTGAGTTTTATGTAGTATAGCACACGAAAATCTTCCAAAAGACCATTGTAACCAAGAGTAATGAACTTCTTGACTTTTATGTAATATAGCACACAAAAATCTTCCATAATATTAAAATTTATAAGTTTAACGAACATCGTGAGTTTTATGTAGTATAGCACGCGAAAATCTTCCATAATAATAAAATTTGTAAGTTTGACAAACTTCGTGACTTTTATGTAGTATAGCACACGAAAATCTTGCAAAAGACCAAATTTTGTAAGTTTAACAAACATCGTGAATTTTATGTAGTATAGCAAACAAAAATCTTCCAAAATACCATTGTAACCAAGTTTAATGAACTTCCTGACTTTTATGAAATATAGCACACAAAAATCTTCCATAATATTAAAATTTATAAGTTTAATGAACTTCGTGAGTTTTATGTAGTATAGCACATGAAAATCTTATATAATATTAAATTTTGTAAATTTAACGAACTTCGTGACTTTTATGTAGTATAGCATGCGAAAATCTTGCAAAAGACCAAATTTTGTAAGTTTAACAAACATCGTGAATTTTATGTATTATAGCAAACAAAAATCTTCCAAAATACCATTGTAACCAAGTTTAATGTACTTCTTGACTTTTATGTAATATAGCACACAAAATTTTTGCAAAAGACCAAATTTTGTAAGTTTAACAAACATCGTGACTTTTATGTAGTATAGCAAACAAAAATCTTCCAAAATACCATTGTAACCAAGTTTAATGAACTTCCTGACTTTTATGTAATATAGCACACAAAAATCTTCCATAATATTAAAATTTGTAAGTTTAACGAACTTTGTGATTTTTATCAAGTATAGCACACGAAAATCTTGCAAAAGACCAAATTTTGTAAGTTTAACAAGCATCGTGAATTTTATGTAGTATAGCACACGAAAATCTTCCAAAATACTAAGGTAACCAAATTTAATGAACTTCTTGACTTTTATGTAATATAGCACACAAAAATATTCCATAATATTAAAATTTATAAGTTCAACGAACTTCGTGAGTTTTATGTAGTATAGCACGCGAAAATCTTCCATAATATTAAAATTTGTAAGTTTAACGAACTTCGTGACTTTTATGTAGTATAGCACACGAAAATCTTGAAAAAGACCATATTTTGTAAGTTTAACAAACATCGTGAATTTTATATAGTATAGCAAACAAAAATCATCCAAAATACCATTGAAACCAAGTTTAATGAACTTCCTGACTTTTATGTAATATAGCACACAAAAATCTTCCATAATATTAAAATTTATAAGTTTAATGAACTTCGTGACTTTTATGTAGTATAGCACACGAAAATCTTGCAAAAGACCAAATTTTGTAAGTTTAACAAACATCGTGAATTTTATGTAGTATAGCAAACAAAAATCTTCCAAAATACCATTGTAACCAAGTTTAATGAACTTCCTGACTTTTATGAAATATAGCACACAAAAATCTTCCATAATATTAAAATTTATAAGTTTAATGAACTTCGTGAGTTTTATGTAGTATAGCACACAAAAATCTTCCATAATATTAAATTTTGTAACTTTAACGAACTTCGTGACTTTTATGTAGTATAGCACGCGAAAATCTTGCAAAAGACCAAATTTTGTAAGTTTAACAAACATCGTGAATTTTATTTATTATAGCAAACAAAAATCTTCCAAAATACCATTGTAACCAAGTTTAATGTACTTCTTGACTTTTATGTAATATACCACACAAAAATCTTACATAATATTAAAATTTGTAAGTTTAACGAACTTTGTGATTTTTATGTAGTATAGCACACGAAAATCTTGCAAAAGACCAAATTTTGTAAGTTTAACAAGCATCGTGAATTTTATGTAGTATAGCAAACAAAAATCTTCCAAAATTATAAGGTAACCAAATTTAATGAACTTCTTGACTTTTATGTAATATAGCACACAAAAATATTCCATAATATTAAAATTTATAAGTTCAATGAACTTCGTGAGTTTTATGTAGTATAGCACGCGAAAATCTTCCATAATATTAAAATTTGTAAGTTTAACGAACATCGTGACTTTTATGTAGTATAGCACACAAAAATCTTGCAAAAGACCAAATTTTGTAAGTTTAACAAACATCGTGAATTTTATATAGTATAGCAAACAAAAATCATCCAAAATACCATTGAAACCAAGTTTAATGAACTTCCAGACTTTTATGTAAAATAGCACACAAAAATCTTCCATAATATTAAAATTTATAAGTTTAATGAACTTCGTGAATTTTATGTAGTATAGCACACGAAAATCTTCCAAAATACCAGTGTAAGCAAGTTTTACGAACATTGAGACTTTATGTATTATAGCACATGAAAATCTTCCAAAATATTAAAATTTGTATGTTTAACGAACTTCGTAACTTTTATGTAGTATAGCACACGAAAATTTTCCATAATTTTTAAATTTGTAAATTTAACGAACTTTGTGTCTTTTATGTAGTATATAGCACACGAAAATCTTGCAAAAGACCAAATTTTATAAGTTTAACAAACATCCTGACCTTTATGTTGTATAGCAAACAAAATTCTTCCAAAATACTACTATAACCAAGTTTAATAAACTTCCTGACTTTTATGTAATATAGCACACAAAAATCTTCCATAATATTAAAATTTATAAGTTTAACGAACTTTGTGAGTTTTATGTAGTATAGCACACGAAAATCTTCAATAATATTAAAATTTGTAAGTTTAACGAACTTCGTGACTTTTATGTAGTATAGCACACGAAAATCTTGCAAAAGACCAAATTTTGTAAGTTTAACAAACATCGTGACTTTTATGTAGTATAGCAAACAAAAATCTTCCAAAATACCATTGTAACCAAGTTTAATGAACTTCCTGACTTTTATGTAATATAGCACACAAAAATCTTTCATAATATAAAAATTTATATGTTTAACATACTTTGTGAGTTTTATGTAGTATAGCATGCGAAAATCTTCCATATTATTAAAATTTGTAAGTTTAACAAACTTCGTGACTTTTATGTAGTATAGCACACGAAAATCTTGCAAAAGACCAAATTTTGTAAGTTTAACAAACATCGTGAATTTTATGTAGTATAGCAAACAAAAATCTTCCAAAATACAATTGTAACCAAGTTTAATGAACTTCCAGACTTTTATGTAATATAGCACACAAAAATCTTCCATAATATTAAAATTTATAAGTTTAATGAACTTCGTGAGTTTTATGTAGTATAGCACACGAAAATCTTCCAAAATACCAGTGTAAGCAAGTTTTACGAACATTGAGACTTTATGTATTATAGCACCTGAAAATCTTCCAAAATATTAAAATTTGTATGTTTAACGAACTTCGTAACTTTTATGTAGTATAGCACACGAAAATTATCCATAATTTTATAATTTGTAAGTTTAACGAACTTTGTGTCTTTAATGTAGTATATAGCACACGAAAATCTTGCAAAAGACCAAATTTTGTAAGTTTAACAAACATCGTGACCTTTATGTTGTATAGCAGACAAAATTCTTCCAAAATACTACTATAACCAAGTTTAATAAACTTCTTGACTTTTATGTAATATAGCACACAAAAATCTTCCATAATATTAAAATTTATAAGTTTAACGAACTTTGTGAGTTTTATGTAGTATAGCACACGAAAATATTCAATAATATTAAAATTTGTAAGTTTAATGAACTTCGTGACTTTTATGTAGTATAGCACACGAAAATCTTGCAAAAGACCAAATTTTGTAAGTTTAACAAACATCGTGACTTTTATGTAATATAGCAAAAAAAAATCTTCCAAAATATCATAGTAACCAAGTTTAATGAACTTCCTGACTTTTATGTAATATAGCACACAAAAATCTTCCATAATATTAAAATTTATAAGTTTAACGAACTTTGTGAGTTTTATGTAGTATAGCACACGAAAATATTCAATAATATTAAAATTTGTAAGTTTAATGAACTTCGTGACTTTTATGTAGTATAGCACACGAAAATCTTGCAAAAGACCAAATTTTGTAAATTTAACAAACATCGTGACTTTTATGTAGTATAGCAAACAAAAATCTTCCAAAATACCATTGTAACCAAGTTTAATGAACTTCCTGACTTTTATGTAATATAGCACACAAAAATCTTCCATAATATTAAAATTGTAAGTTTAACGAACTTTGTGATTTTTATCTAGTATAGCACACGAAAATCTTGCAAAAGACCAAATTTTGTAAGTTTAACAAGCATCGTGAATTTTATGTAGTATAGCACACGAAAATCTTCCAAAATACTAAGGTAACCAAATTTAATGAACTTCTTGACTTTTATGTAATATAGCACACAAAAATATTCCATAATATTAAAATTTATAAGTTCAACGAACTTCGTGAGTTTTATGTAGTATAGCACGCGAAAATCTTCCATAATATTAAAATTTGTAAGTTTAACGAACTTCGTGACTTTTATGTAGTATAGCACACGAAAATCTTGAAAAAGACCATATTTTGTAAGTTTAACAAACATCGTGAATTTTATATAGTAGAGCAAACAAAAATCATCCAAAATACCATTGAAACCAAGTTTAATGAACTTCCTGACTTTTATGTAATATAGCACACAAAAATCTTCCATAATATTAAAATTTATAAGTTTAATGAACTTCGTGACTTTTATGTAGTATAGCACACGAAAATCTTGCAAAAGACCAAATTTTGTAAGTTTAACAAACATCGTGAATTTTATGTAGTATAGCAAACAAAAATCTTCCAAAATACCATTGTAACCAAGTTTAATGAACTTCCTGACTTTTATGAAATATAGCACACAAAAATCTTCCATAATATTAAAATTTATAAGTTTAATGAACTTCGTGAGTTTTCTGTATTATAGCACACGAAAATCTTCCATAATATTAAATTTTTTAAGTTTAACGAACTTCGTGACTTTTATGTAGTATAGCACGCGAAAATCTTGCAAAAGACCAAATTTTGTAAGTTTAACAAACATCGTGAATTTTATGTATTATAGCAAACAAAAATCTTCCAAAATACCATTGTAACCAAGTTTAATGTACTTCTTGACTTTTATGTAATATAGCACACAAAAATTTTGCAAAAGACCAAATTTTGTAAGTTTAACAAACATCGTGACTTTTATGTAGTATAGCAAACAAAAATCTTCCAAAATACCATTGTAACCAAGTTTAATGAACTTCCTGACTTTTATGTAATATAGCACACAAAAATCTTACATAATATTATAATTTGTAAGTTTAACGAACTTTGTGATTTTTATGTAGTATAGCACACGAAAATCTTGCAAAAGACCAAATTTTGTAAGTTTAACAAGCATCGTGAATTTTATGTAGTATAGCAAACAAAAATCTTCCAAAATACTAAGGTAACCAAATTTAATGAACTTCTTGACTTTTATGTAATATAGCACACAAAAATATTCCATAATATTAAAATTTATAAGTTCAACGAACTTCGTGAGTTTTATGTAGTATAGCACGCGAAAATCTTCCATAATATTAAAATTTGTAAGTTTAACGAACTTCGTGACTTTTATGTAGTATAGCACACGAAAATCTTGCAAAAGACCAAATTTGGTAAGTTTAACAAACATCGTGAATTTTATATAGTATAGCAAACAAAAATCATCCAAAATACCATTGAAACCAAGTTTAATGAACTTCCAGACTTTTATGTAAAATAGCACACAAAAATCTTCCATAATATTAAAATTTATAAGTTTAATGAACTTCGTGAGTTTTATGTAGTATAGCACACGAAAATCTTCCAAAATACCAGTGTAAGCAAGTTTTACGAACATTGAGACTTTATGTATTATAGCACATGAAAATCTTCCAAAATATTAAAAATTTTATGTTTAACGAACTTCGTAACTTTAATGTAGTATAGCACACGAAAATTTTCCATAATTTTTAAATTTGTAAATTTAACGAACTTTGTGTCTTTTATGTAGTATATAGCACACGAAAATCTTGCAAAAGACCAAATTTTATAAGTTTAACAAACATCGTGACCTTTATGTTGTATAGCAAACAAAATTCTTCCAAAATACTACTATAACCAAGTTTAATAAACTTCCTGACTTTTATGTAATATAGCACACAAAAATCTTCCATAATATTAAAATTTATAAGTTTAACGAACTTTGTGAGTTTTATGTAGTATAGCACACGAAAATCTTCAATAATATTAAAATTTGTAAGTTTAACGAACTTCGTGACTTTTATGTAGTATAGCACACGAAAATCTTGCAAAAGACCAAATTTTGTAAGTTTAACAAACATCGTGACTTTTATGTAGTATAGCAAACAAAAATCTTCCAAAATACCATTGTAACCAAGTTTAATGAACTTCCTGACTTTTATGTAATATAGCACACAAAAATCTTTCATAATATAAAAATTTATATGTTTAACATACTTTGTGAGTTTTATGTAGTATAGCATGCGAAAATCTTCCATATTATTAAAATTTGTAAGTTTAACAAACTTCGTGACTTTTATGTAGTATAGCACACGAAAATCTTGCAAAAGACCAAATTTTGTAAGTTTAACAAACATCGTGAATTTTATGTAGTATAGCAAACAAAAATCTTCCAAAATACAATTGTAACCAAGTTTAATGAACTTCCAGACTTTTATGTAATATAGCACACAAAAATCTTCCATAATATTAAAATTTATAAGTTTAATGAACTTCGTGAGTTTTATGTAGTATAGCACACGAAAATCTTCCAAAATACCAGTGTAAGCAAGTTTTACGAACATTGAGACTTTATGTATTATAGCACCTGAAAATCTTCCAAAATATTAAAATTTGTATGTTTAACGAACTTCGTAACTTTTATGTAGTATAGCACACGAAAATTATCCATAATTTTAAAATTTGTAAGTTTAACGAACTTTGTGTCTTTAATGTAGTATATAGCACACGAAAATCTTGCAAAAGACCAAATTTTGTAAGTTTAACAAACATCGTGACCTTTATGTTGTATAGCAGACAAAATTCTTCCAAAATACTACTATAACCAAGTTTAATAAACTTCCTGACTTTTATGTAATATAGCACACAAAAATCTTCCATAATATTAAAATTTATAAGTTTAACGAACTTTGTGAGTTTTATGTAGTATAGCACACGAAAATATTCAATAATATTAAAATTTGTAAGTTTAATGAACTTCGTGACTTTTATGTAGTATAGCACACGAAAATCTTGCAAAAGACCAAATTTTGTAAGTTTAACAAACATCGTGACTTTTATGTAATATAGCAAAAAAAAATCTTCCAAAATATCATAGTAACCAAGTTTAATGAACTTCCTGACTTTTATGTAATATAGCACACAAAAATCTTCCATAATATTAAAATTTATAAGTTTATACGAACTTTGTGAGTTTTATGTAGTATAGCACACGAAAATATTCAATAATATTAAAATTTGTAAGTTTAAGGAACTTCGTGACTTTTATGTAGTATAGCACACGAAAATCTTGCAAAAGACCAAATTTTGTAAATTTAACAAACATCGTGACTTTTATGTAGTATAGCAAACAAAAATCTTCCAAAATACCATTGTAACCAAGTTTAATGAACTTCCTGACTTTTATGTAATATAGCACACAAAAATCTTTCATAATATAAAAATTTATATGTTTAACATACTTTGTGAGTTTTATGTAGTATAGCATGCGAAAATCTTCCATATTATTAAAATTTGTAAGTTTAACGAACTTCGTGACTTTTATGTAGTATAGCACACGAAATCTGCAAAAGACCAAATTTTGTAAGTTTAACAAACATCGTGAATTTTATGTAGTATAGCATACAAAAATCTTCCAAAATACAATTGTAACCAAGTTTAATGAACTTCAAGACTTTTATGTAATATAGCACACAAAAATCTTCCATAATATTAAAATTTATAAGTTTAATGAACTTCGTGAGTTTTATGTAGTATAGCACACGAAAATCTTCCAAAATACCAGTGTAAGCAAGTTTTACGAACATTGAGACTTTATGTATTATAGCACATGAAAATCTTCCAAAATATTAAAAATTTTATGTTTAACGAACTTCGTAACTTTAATGTAGTATAGCACACGAAAATTTTCCATAATTTTTAAATTTGTAAATTTAACGAACTTTGTGTCTTTTATGTAGTATATAGCACACGAAAATCTTGCAAAAGACCAAATTTTATAAGTTTAACAAACATCGTGACCTTTATGTTGTATAGCAAACAAAATTCTTCCAAAATACTACTATAACCAAGTTTAATAAACTTCCTGACTTTTATGTAATATAGCACACAAAAATCTTCCATAATATTAAAATTTATAAGTTTAACGAACTTTTGAGTTTTATGTAGTATAGCACACGAAAATCTTCAATAATATTAAAATTTGTAAGTTTAACGAACTTCGTGACTTTTATGTAGTATAGCACACGAAAATCTTGCAAAAGACCAAATTTTGTAAGTTTAACAAACATCGTGACTTTTATGTAGTATAGCAAACAAAAATCTTCCAAAATACCATTGTAACCAAGTTTAATGAACTTCCTGACTTTTATGTAATATAGCACACAAAAATCTTTCATAATATAAAAATTTATATGTTTAACATACTTTGTGAGTTTTATGTAGTATAGCATGCGAAAATCTTCCATATTATTAAAATTTGTAAGTTTAACAAACTTCGTGACTTTTATGTAGTATAGCACACGAAAATCTTGCAAAAGACCAAATTTTGTAAGTTTAACAAACATCGTGAATTTTATGTAGTATAGCAAACAAAAATCTTCCAAAATACAATTGTAACCAAGTTTAATGAACTTCCAGACTTTTATGTAATATAGCACACAAAAATCTTCCATAATATTAAAATTTATAAGTTTAATGAACTTCGTGAGTTTTATGTAGTATAGCACACGAAAATCTTCCAAAATACCAGTGTAAGCAAGTTTTACGAACATTGAGACTTTATGTATTATAGCACCTGAAAATCTTCCAAAATATTAAAATTTGTATGTTTAACGAACTTCGTAACTTTTATGTAGTATAGCACACGAAAATTATCCATAATTTTAAAATTTGTAAGTTTAACGAACTTTGTGTCTTTAATGTAGTATATAGCACACGAAAATCTTGCAAAAGACCAAATTTTGTAAGTTTAACAAACATCGTGACCTTTATGTTGTATAGCAGACAAAATTCTTCCAAAATACTACTATAACCAAGTTTAATAAACTTCCTGACTTTTATGTAATATAGCACACAAAAATCTTCCATAATATTAAAATTTATAAGTTTAACGAACTTTGTGAGTTTTATGTAGTATAGCACACGAAAATATTCAATAATATTAAAATTTGTAAGTTTAATGAACTTCGTGACTTTTATGTAGTATAGCACACGAAAATCTTGCAAAAGACCAAATTTTGTAAGTTTAACAAACATCGTGACTTTTATGTAATATAGCAAAAAAAAATCTTCCAAAATATCATAGTAACCAAGTTTAATGAACTTCCTGACTTTTATGTAATATAGCACACAAAAATCTTCCATAATATTAAAATTTATAAGTTTAACGAACTTTGTGAGTTTTATGTAGTATAGCACACGAAAATATTCAATAATATTAAAATTTGTAAGTTTAAGGAACTTCGTGACTTTTATGTAGTATAGCACACGAAAATCTTGCAAAAGACCAAATTTTGTAAATTTAACAAACATCGTGACTTTTATGTAGTATAGCAAACAAAAATCTTCCAAAATACCATTGTAACCAAGTTTAATGAACTTCCTGACTTTTATGTAATATAGCACACAAAAATCTTTCATAATATAAAAATTTATATGTTTAACATACTTTGTGAGTTTTATGTAGTATAGCATGCGAAAATCTTCCATATTATTAAAATTTGTAAGTTTAACGAACTTCGTGACTTTTATGTAGTATAGCACACGAAATCTGCAAAAGACCAAATTTTGTAAGTTTAACAAACATCGTGAATTTTATGTAGTATAGCATACAAAAATCTTCCAAAATACAATTGTAACCAAGTTTAATGAACTTCAAGACTTTTATGTAATATAGCACACAAAAATCTTCCATAATATTAAAATTTATAAGTTTAATGAACTTCGTGAGTTTTATGTAGTATAGCACACGAAAATCTTCCAAAATACCAGTGTAAGCAAGTTTTACGAACATTGAGACTTTATGTATTATAGCACATGAAAATCTTCCAAAATATTAAAATTTGTATGTTTAACGAACTTCGTAACTTTTATGTAGTATAGCACACGAAAATTATCCATAATTTTAAAATTTGTAAGTTTAACGAACTTTGTGTCTTTAATGTAGTATATAGCACACGAAAATCTTGCAAAAGACCAAATTTTGTAAGTTTAACAAACATCGTGACCTTTATGTTGTATAGCAGACAAAATTCTTCCAAAATACTACTATAACCAAGTTTAATAAACTTCCTGACTTTTATGTAATATAGCACACAAAAATCTTCCATAATATTAAAATTTATAAGTTTAACGAACTTTGTGAATTTTATGTAGTATAGCACACGAAAATATTCAATAATATTAAAATTTGTAAGTTTAATGAACTTCGTGACTTTTATGTAGTATAGCACACGAAAATCTTGCAAAAGACCAAATTTTGTAAGTTTAACAAACATCGTGACTTTTATGTAATATAGCAAAAAAAAATCTTCCAAAATATCATAGTAACCAAGTTTAATGAACTTCCTGACTTTTATGTAATATAGCACACAAAAATCTTCCATAATATTAAAATTTATAAGTTTAACGAACTTTGTGAGTTTTATGTAGTATAGCACACGAAAATATTCAATAATATTAAAATTTGTAAGTTTAATGAACTTCGTGACTTTTATGTAGTATAGCACACGAAAATCTTGCAAAAGACCAAATTTTGTAAATTTAACAAACATCGTGACTTTTATGTAGTATAGCAAACAAAAATCTTCCAAAATACCATTGTAACCAAGTTTAATGAACTTCCTGACTTTTATGTAATATAGCACACAAAAATCTTCCATAATATTAAAATTTGTAAGTTTAACGAACTTTGTGATTTTTATCTAGTATAGCACACGAAAATCTTGCAAAAGACCAAATTTTGTAAGTTTAACAAGCATCGTGAATTTTATGTAGTATAGCAAACAAAAATCTTCCAAAATACTAAGGTAACCAAATTTAATGAACTTCTTGACTTTTATGTAATATAGCACACAAAAATATTCCATAATATTAAAATTTATAAGTTCAACGAACTTCGTGAGTTTTATGTAGTATAGCACGCGAAAATCTTCCATAATATTAAAATTTGTAAGTTTAACGAACTTCGTGACTTTTATGTAGTATAGCACACGAAAATCTTGCAAAAGACCAAATTTGGTAAGTTTAACAAACATCGTGAATTTTATATAGTATAGCAAACAAAAATCATCCAAAATACCATTGAAACCAAGTTTAATGAACTTCCAGACTTTTATGTAAAATAGCACACAAAAATCTTCCATAATATTAAAATTTATAAGTTTAATGAACTTCGTGAGTTTTATGTAGTATAGCACACGAAAATCTTCCAAAATACCAGTGTATGCAAGTTTTACTAACATTGAGACTTTATGTATTATAGCACATGAAAATCTTCCAAAATATTAAAATTTTTATGTTTAACGAACTTCGTAACTTTAATGTAGTATAGCACACGAAAATTTTCCATAATTTTTAAATTTGTAAATTTAACGAACTTTGTGTCTTTTATGTAGTATATAGCACACGAAAATCTTGCAAAAGACCAAATTTTATAAGTTTAACAAACATCGTGACCTTTATGTTGTATAGCAAACAAAATTCTTCCAAAATACTACTATAACCAAGTTTAATAAACTTCCTGACTTTTATGTAATATAGCACACAAAAATCTTCCATAACATTAAAATTTATAAGTTTAACGAACTTTGTGAGTTTTATGTAGTATAGCACACGAAAATCTTCAATAATATTAAAATTTGTAAGTTTAACGAACTTCGTGACTTTTATGTAGTATAGCACACGAAAATCTTGCAAAAGACCAAATTTTGTAAGTTTAACAAACATCGTGACTTTTATGTAGTATAGCAAACAAAAATCTTCCAAAATACCATTGTAACCAAGTTTAATGAACTTCCAGACTTTTATGTAATATAGCACACAAAAATCTTCCATAATATTAAAATTTATAAGTTTAATGAACTTCGTGAGTTTTATGTAGTATAGCACACGAAAATCTTCCAAAATACCAGTGTAAGCAAGTTTTACGAACATTGAGACTTTATGTATTATAGCACCTGAAAATCTTCCAAAATATTAAAATTTGTATGTTTAACGAACTTCGTAACTTTTATGTAGTATAGCACACGAAAATTATCCATAATTTTAAAATTTGTAAGTTTAACGAACTTTGTGTCTTTAATGTAGTATATAGCACACGAAAATCTTGCAAAAGACCAAATTTTATAAGTTTAACAAACATCGTGACCTTTATGTTGTATAGCAGACAAAATTCTTCCAAAATACTACTATAACCAAGTTTAATAAACTTCCTGACTTTTATGTAATATAGCACACAAAAATCTTCCATAATATTAAAATTTATAAGTTTAACGAACTTTGTGAGTTTTATGTAGTATAGCACACGAAAATATTCAATAATATTAAAATTTGTAAGTTTAATGAACTTCGTGACTTTTATGTAGTATAGCACACGAAAATCTTGCAAAAGACCAAATTTTGTAAGTTTAACAAACATCGTGACTTTTATGTAATATAGCAAAAAAAAATCTTCCAAAATATCATAGTAACCAAGTTTAATGAACTTCCTGACTTTTATGTAATATAGCACACAAAAATCTTCCATAATATTAAAATTTATAAGTTTAACGAACTTTGTGAGTTTTATGTAGTATAGCACACGAAAATATTCAATAATATTAAAATTTGTAAGTTTAAGGAACTTCGTGACTTTTATGTAGTATAGCACACGAAAATCTTGCAAAAGACCAAATTTTGTAAATTTAACAAACATCGTGACTTTTATGTAGTATAGCAAACATAAATCTTCCAAAATACCATTGTAACCAAGTTTAATGAACTTCCTGACTTTTATGTAATATAGCACACAAAAATCTTTCATAATATAAAAATTTATATGTTTAACATACTTTGTGAGTTTTATGTAGTATAGCATGCGAAAATCTTCCATATTATTAAAATTTGTAAGTTTAACGAACTTCGTGACTTTTATGTAGTATAGCACACGAAATCTGCAAAAGACCAAATTTTGTAAGTTTAACAAACATCGTGAATTTTATGTAGTATAGCATACAAAAATCTTCCAAAATACAATTGTAACCAAGTTTAATGAACTTCCAGACTTTTATGTAATATAGCACACAAAAATCTTCCATAATATTAAAATTTATAAGTTTAATGAACTTCGTGAGTTTTATGTAGTATAGCACACGAAAATCTTCCAAAATACCAGTGTAAGCAAGTTTTACGAACATTGAGACTTTATGTATTATAGCACATGAAAATCTTCCAAAATATTAAAATTTGTATGTTTAACGAACTTCGTAACTTTTATGTAGTATAGCACACGAAAATTATCCATAATTTTAAAATTTGTAAGTTTAACGAACTTTGTGTCTTTAATGTAGTATATAGCACACGAAAATCTTGCAAAAGACCAAATTTTGTAAGTTTAACAAACATCGTGACCTTTATGTTGTATAGCAGACAAAATTCTTCCAAAATACTACTATAACCAAGTTTAATAAACTTCCTGACTTTTATGTAATATAGCACACAAAAATCTTCCATAATATTAAAATTTATAAGTTTAACGAACTTTGTGAATTTTATGTAGTATAGCACACGAAAATATTCAATAATATTAAAATTTGTAAGTTTAATGAACTTCGTGACTTTTATGTAGTATAGCACACGAAAATCTTGCAAAAGACCAAATTTTGTAAGTTTAACAAACATCGTGACTTTTATGTAATATAGCAAAAAAAAATCTTCCAAAATATCATAGTAAACAAGTTTAATGAACTTCCTGACTTTTATGTAATATAGCACACAAAAATCTTCCATAATATTAAAATTTATAAGTTTAACGAACTTTGTGAGTTTTATGTAGTATAGCACACGAAAATATTCAATAATATTAAAATTTGTAAGTTTAATGAACTTCGTGACTTTTATGTAGTATAGCACACGAAAATCTTGCAAAAGACCAAATTTTGTAAATTTAACAAACATCGTGACTTTTATGTAGTATAGCAAACAAAAATCTTCCAAAATACCATTGTAACCAAGTTTAATGAACTTCCTGACTTTTATGTAATATAGCACACAAAAATCTTCCATAATATTAAAATTTGTAAGTTTAACGAACTTTGTGATTTTTATCTAGTATAGCACACGAAAATCTTGCAAAAGACCAAATTTTGTAAGTTTAACAAGCATCGTGAATTTTATGTAGTATAGCACACGAAAATCTTCCAAAATACTAAGGTAACCAAATTTAATGAACTTCTTGACTTTTATGTAATATAGCACACAAAAATATTCCATAATATTAAAATTTATAAGTTCAACGAACTTGGTGAGTTTTATGTAGTATAGCACGCGAAAATCTTCCATAATATTAAAATTTGTAAGTTTAACGAACTTCGTGACTTTTATGTAGTATAGCACACGAAAATCTTGAAAAAGACCATATTTTGTAAGTTTAACAAACATCGTGAATTTTATATAGTAGAGCAAACAAAAATCATCCAAAATACCATTGAAACCAAGTTTAATGAACTTCCTGACTTTTATGTAATATAGCACACAAAAATCTTCCATAATATTAAAATTTATAAGTTTAATGAACTTCGTGACTTTTATGTAGTATAGCACACGAAAATCTTGCAAAAGACCAAATTTTGTAAGTTTAACAAACATCGTGAATTTTATGTAGTATAGCAAACAAAAATCTTCCAAAATACCATTGTAACCAAGTTTAATGAACTTCCTGACTTTTATGAAATATAGCACACAAAAATCTTCCATAATATTAAAATTTATAAGTTTAATGAACTTCGTGAGTTTTCTGTAGTATAGCACACGAAAATCTTCCATAATATTAAATTTTGTAAGTTTAACGAACTTCGTGACTTTTATGTAGTATAGCACGCGAAAATCTTGCAAAAGACCAAATTTTGTAAGTTTAACAAACATCGTGAATTTTATGTATTATAGCAAACAAAAATCTTCCAAAATACCATTGTAACCAAGTTTAATGTACTTCTTGACTTTTATGTAATATAGCACACAAAAATTTTGCAAAAGACCAAATTTTGTAAGTTTAACAAACATCGTGACTTTTATGTAGTATAGCAAACAAAAATCTTCCAAAATACCATTGTAACCAAGTTTAATGAACTTCCTGACTTTTATGTAATATAGCACACAAAAATCTTACATAATATTAAAATTTGTAAGTT